>NC_053026.1:197008130-197087302 GCF_003073215.2 Triticum urartu | reverse complement strand
AGGTCGACTCCCACAGAAAACGATAGCCACCATCTCATCGAAACATCGGGACACCTTAGCCTCTATCAAGTGGTATCAGATTTCCAGGTTGCTCGGTGAGATTTTTACAGTTTTTCGTAGATTAGATCGAGTCTGTTCTTCATACCTACAGTCCACGAAAAAAAAGCCACACAAAAAAATTAGGGTTAGTTCATCATATCCGAACCAATCTGAGCCTTTGCATAATATTTTTAGGGTTTTTGCTTTGTTGAATTTGCGGTTGCATCGTCGTGTCAAGTTGCTGGTCTTAGAGTCTAGTCTTTTAGAGTTTCGAGTTCTGGTCATAAGTTGTTATGCCGCCGCCGCACCATCATCATCGCCCATCTACCACTTTTGCTTATCCGCCATCGCTCTGAATCCATATCCATATACCACCACCAATCCGTATCCATATACCACCACCAATCTGTATCCATATACCACCACCACTACCATATACCACCACCGCTGCAATATACCACAACTATATATCCACCACCAATCCGAGTTCTTCTCATATTAGGTTTGTTCTTGAGATCAATCTAAATTCCGAGTCGTGTTTCCTTGCCTGCGTAGGTCTCGGAAAAAGAAAGAGCGAAAAAAAAGTTCCAGAGTGTGCTTTTTCCCTTATTTACGTGCAGCGCCGTGATTTTATTAGTGTTCTAGGCTCGCGTCTCTAGCACGGTCTAGCCTAGGACCAGCACAGTACCGTCGTTGAGCGTTTATTCAACTTTGCATCTCTGAATTGATTATTGCTGACCCTTTTTGCTACCATACTATAAGCCTTCCCAGCTCCACATACATCTACGTCGTGCGTTTGACTCTCCCTGGCAATCGCTCTATCCAAGCTTTTGAGAGTTTTGACTACAACGGTTGCCGATCACCGCCTGCTGCTGGGTAAGAACTGGTAAGAATTTGAGATTTGCTTGACGGATTTGTGACACCCGCCACCACCACCACTTGTTAGTAGTCTGTAGGATCATATTCTTGTGTGTTTCTATTGCTGCTAACCATGCCAGGATCACAAGCCGACGAGACTGACTGGGAGAACTTGACGAACAAGGAGCTTCATGATACGTTTCAGCAAATGATGAATGGACAGGTGCAAGATGTGATAAACAGATTTGAAGAGGCCATGGAGAAGATAGATGGCATGGAGAAGACGTTTGAAACAAAGCTCGATAACAAGTTTGTTGAATTGCTGTCGTGTTTTCCACCACCACCACCGGCTGCTCCTGCCGCACCTCTGCAACAACAGCAACAACACCGACTACCTCCACGTCGGGAAACAGCCCTCCGCCGAGCGAGCCGTGTCCCTCTTCAGTCGGGCCAAACTGCTGGTGCTGCTGTTGATACTTCTGTGGCTCCTACTGCTGATGTGGAGGAGGATGCTTATGTGGGAGATTATGAGGATGAGGTTGATCAAAATCAGAACTACGTGCCACCAACAACACAGCAACCACCAGGTCGTCCACATGCAAATAATGGCAATGGTAGGGCTCACCCTCAGGTACGAGATCATGACCATCTCCCTAAACTAAAATTGAATATTCCACCATTTGAGGGTAGATATGTTCCTGATATATATCTTACTTGGGAGTTAGAAACTGAACAACGATTTACATGTTTACAATATCCCGAGGAGAGACGTGTTCCTGCTGCTGTTTGTGCTTTCACTAGTTTTGCATGTGTTTGGTGGTTTGAGCATTGTAGATTATATCCTATTCCGGCTACTTGGGCTGCTTTGAAAACTGCTATGCGTACTCGTTGGGTTCCACCATATTATCAACGTGAATTACTTCAAAAATTGCAGCGCTTAAGACATGGAAAAAATTCTATAGAACAATATTATCAGGAATTACAAACTGGAGTATACTAATATCACTCGTTTATTCCATCTTGCTTGTAAAGCTGAACGTGAAGTGCAGGATCGATAGGCATTGGCGCGGACTAACTTTTCTGCAGGTCGACCTTCATCATGGACACCACGTGCATCATCTACTTCCACACGTTCTGCTACACCGGCGCCTCCGTCGGCTGCCACCTCCAACCGTGATACAATAAAGCAGGCACAATCACCACTATCTGCCAAGAGCACACCTTCTGGGCCTGCAAAGAGCTCTTCTTCATCCATGGCATCAACAGGGCAAACACATGATATTATTTGTCGACGTTGCAAGGGTGGAGGTCATTATGCGAGAGAATGCCCATCTAAGCGTGTGATGATTGTTACTGAGGATGGTGGGTATGAGTCCGCTAGTGACTATGATGAGGAGACTTTGGCTCTTATTACACGTGACGAACACGGTGGAGACGATTCTGATCATGAGACGCAATACATGGCTCCTGAAGATGCTGATAGGTATGAAAGTTTAGTTGCTCAACGTGTTTTGAGTGTGCAGGTCACACAAGCTGAGCAAAATCAGAGGCATAATTTGTTCCATACAAAGGGAGTTGTGAAGGAACGTTCTGTTCGCGTGATCATAGATGGAGGGAGCTGCAATAACTTGGCTAGCATGGAGATGGTGGAGAAGCTATCTCTCACCACAAGACCACATCCACATCCTTACTACATCCAATGGTTCAACAACAGCGGCAAGGTTAAGGTAACACGTACTGTTCGTGTGCATTTTAGTATCTCTACATATGCTGATTATGTTGATTGTGATGTGGTACCTATGCAAGCATGTTCCTTATTACTTGGTAGACCATGGCAATTTGATAAAAATTCTGTACACCATGGTAGAAACAATCAGTATACTCTTGTTCATAACGATAAAAATATTACTTTGCTTCCTATGACTCCTGATTCCATTTTGAAAGATGGATATTAATAGAGCTAATAAAGCAAAACAGGAGAAAACTAAGAGTGAAAATCAGATTGTGGCAAAAGAATTTGAGCACCAAATGAAGCCTAATAATAAACCATCTACTGTTGTTTCTGAAATTAAATTGAAAAGTGCATGTTTACTTGCCACCAAATCTGATATTGATGAGCTAGATTTTTAGCAAATCTGTTTGCTATGCTTTTGTGTGCAAAGAGGCATTATTTTCATTCGAGGACGTGCCTTCCTCTTTGCCCCCTGCTGTCACTAACATTTTGCAGGAGTTCGCTGACGTCTTTCCACAAGACGTGCCACCGGGATTACCACCTATTCGAGGGATTGAGCATCAAATTGACTTAATTCCCGGTGCTTCGCTACCCAACCGTGCACCATACCGTACCAATCCAGAGGAGACGAAGGAGATTATGCGTCAAGTACAAGAACTGCTCGACAAAGGTTATATACGCGAATCTCTTAGTCCTTGTGCTGTTCCTATTATACTAGTGCCTAAAAAGGATGGTACGTCGCGTATGTGTGTTGATTGTAGAGGCATTAATAATATTACTATTCGTTATCGTCATCCTATTCCTAGGCTTGATGATATGCTTGATGAATTGAGTGGCTCTACAATATTCTCCAAAGTTGATTTGCATAGTGGATACCATCAAATTCGTATGAAATTGGGAGATGAATGGAAAAACATTTAAAACTAAGTTTGGTTTATATGAGTGGTTAGTCATGCCTTTTGGGTTAACTAATGCACCTAGTACTTTTATGAGACTAATGAACGAAGTTTTACGTGCTTTCATTGGACGATTTGTGGTAGTCTATTTTGATGATATACTGATTTATAGCAAATCTTTGGAAACATTTGGAACATTTACGTGCTGTTTTTATCGCTCTACGTGATGCACGTTTGTTTGGTAACCTTGGGAAGTGCACCTTTTGCACCGACCGAGTATCTTTTCTTGGCTATGTTGTTACTCCACAGGGAATTGAAGTTGATAAAGCCAAGATTGAAGCTATTGAGAGTTGGCCGCAGCCCAAAACGGTCACACAAGTGAGGAGTTTCCTTGGCCTCGCTGGTTTCTATAGGCGTTTTGTGAGAGATTTCAGCACCATTGCTGCACCTCTCAACGAGCTTACAAAGAACCCCCCCCCCACCCCCCACCCCCCGCCCGAAAAGACCCCCCCCCCCCCCCCCCCCCCCCCCCCCCCCCCACCCCCCCCCCCACCCCCCCCCCCCCCCCCCCCCCCCCCCCCCCCCACCCCCCCCCCCCCCCCCCCCCCCCCCCCCCCCCCCCCCCCCCCCCCCCCCCCCCCCCCCCCCCCCCCCCCCCCCCCCCCCCCCCCCCCCCCCCCCCCCCCCCCCCCCCCCCCCCCCCCACCCCCCCCCCCCCCCCCCCCCCCCCCCCCCCCCCCCCCCCCCCCCCCCCCCCCCCCCCCCCCCCCCCCCCCCCCCCCCCCCCCCCCCCCCCCCCCCCCCCCCCCCCCCCCCCCCCCCCCCCCCCCCCCCCCCCCCCCCCCCCCCCCCCCCCCCCCCCCCCCCCCCCCCCCCCCCCCCCCCCCCCCCCCCCCCCCCCCCCCCACCCACCCCCCCCCCCCCCCCCCCCCCCCCCCCCCCCCCCCCCCCCCCCCCCCCCCCCCCCCCCCCCCCCCCCCCCCCCCCCCCCCCCCCCCCCCCCCCCCCCCCCCCCCCCCCCCCCCCCCCCCCCCCCCCCCACCCCCCCCCCCCCCCCCCCCCCCCCCCCCCAACCCCCCCCCCCCCCCCCCCCCCCCCCCCCCCCCCCCCCCCCCCCCCCCCCCCCCCCCCCCCCCCCCCCCCCCCCCCCCCCCCCCCCCCCCCCCCCCCCCCCCCCCCCCCCCCCCCCCCCCCCCCCCCCCCCCACCCCCCCCCCTCCCCCCCCCCCCCCCCCCCCCCCCCCCCCCCCCCCCCCCCCCCCCCCCCCCCCCCCCCCCCCCCCCCCCCCCCCCCCCCCCCCCCCCCCCCCCCCCCCCCCCCCCCCCCCCCCCCCCCCCCCCCCCCCCCCCCCCCCCCCCCCCCCCCCCCCCCCCCCCCCCCCCCCCCCCCCCCCCCCCCCCCCCCCCCCCCCCCCCCCCCCCCCCCCACCCCCCCCCCCCCCCCCCCCCCCCCCCCCCCCCCCCCCCCCCCCCCCCCCCCCCCCCCCCCCCCCCCCCCCCCCCCCCCCCCCCCCCCCCCCCCCCCCCCCCCCCCCCCCCCCCCCCCCCCCCCCCCCCCCCCCCCCCCCCCCCCCCCCCCCGCCCCCCCCCCCCCCCCCCCCCCCCCCCCCCCCCCCCCCCCCCCCCCCCCCCCCCCCCCCCCCCCCCCCCCCCCCCCCCCCCCCCCCCATACTTGCTACACATTTCTTTTGGCCAAAGATGAGACGGGATGTTGAGCGTTTTGTTGCTCGCTGCACTACATGTCAAAGAGCTAAGTCACGACTCAATCCTCATGGTTTATATATGCCTTTGCCAGTACCTAGTGTTCCTTGGGAGGATATATCTATGGACTTTGTTTTAGGTTTACCTCGAACAAAGAAGGGGAGGGATAGCATATTTGTTGTCGTGGATAGGTTCTCGAAAATGGCACACTTTATACCATGTCATAAAAGCGATGATGCTGTTAATGTTGCTGATTTGTTCTTTCGTGAAATTATTCGCTTACATGGTGTGCCAAATACTATTGTTTCAGATCGTGATACTAAATTTCTTAGCCACTTTTGGAGATGTTTATGGGCTAAGTTGGGGACTAAGCTGCTTTTTAGTACTACTTGTCACCCCCAAACTGATGGACAAACTGAAGTAGTCAATAGAATATTGTCTACTATGCTTAGGGCTGTTTTGAAGAATAACAAGAAAATGTGGGAAGAATGCTTGCCTCATATTGAATTTGCTTATAATCGCTCATTGCATTCTACTACTAAGATGTGCCCTTTTGAAATTGTGTATGGTTTCCTACCTCGTGCACCTATTGATTTGTTGCCTCTTCCATCTTCAGAGAAGGTTAATTTTGATGCTAAAGAACGTTCTGAATTGATTTTAAAAATGCATGAGTTAACTAAGGAAAACATTGAGCGTATGAATGCTAAATATAAACTTCCTGGAGATAAGGGTAGAAAACATGTTGTGTTTGCGCTTGGAGATCTTGTTTGGTTACATTTGCGTAAAGATAGATTTCCTAATCTGCGCAAATCAAAGCTAATGCCACGCGCTGATGGTCCTTTTAAGGTGTTAGAGAAAATAAATGATAATGCATATAAACTTGAGCTACCTGTAGATTTTGGGGTTAGTCCCACTTTTAACATTGCAGATTTGAAGACTTATTTGGGTGAGGAAGATGCGCTTCCGTCGAGGACGAATTCATTTCAAGAAGGGGAGGATGATGAGGACATCAATACCATTGTTACACCCACAGCCCCTACTGTTACATATACTGGACCAATTACTAGAGCTCGCGCACGCCAATTAAATTACCAGGTACTTTCGTTTCTTGGTAATGATTCTAATGTTCATGAGATTATGATGCTGCCTAAATTGGATACATTTGTTTTGCTTACAAATGAAGGGCCTAGCTTGGAGAAGGATGAACATTGGAGCAAGAACACGCATGGAGTTGATGGCATGCGCAAGGGGATCAAGAACGGAGTTACAAGTGATGATTTCAGGACTTTGAAGCCGCCATAAGGAGTGCATGAAGCCTTGGACGAAATATACAAGATGCCACTTCATAATATTCATCCATAGGCTATTCTAGGTGCTACGTCACCTTATTAATGGGCCAGGCCCATGTAATTTCGAAATACTTAAGTATAGGCTATTTTTAGAGTCCGTATGTGCGGGGAAACAAGAGTTAGGGTTGGTTTCGGACCCCACCCTCAAGGGCCACGAAATTCCCCCCTCTTCCTCCATATATACAGCCCTTAGGGCGTCGTTTAGACTTTGGGTTTTGTTTAGATTAAAAGTTCGCCATAGCTGCAACTTCGCGTACTTCGTTTGTGTCCAACGACCAGACCAAGACGTCACAGAACCCCACCTTGATCAATAAAGCTTTCATCTTATATTCGCAATATCCCGATTGCAATCTCAGTTTCTTGCTTGTTCTTCGTTTGCTCGCAGGAAACAGACCCTCGTGGTTAGGTTGATCGTGCTCTGGCGTGGTCAATAACCCTCGGAAGTTGGTTTAGCGATTGCTAAGGCGCGACATCTCGCACGTTCGTAGTCGGATCGTCAAGGTCGACTCCCACAGAAAACGATAGCCACCATCTCATCGAAACATCAGGACACCTTAGCCTCTATCACTTAAAGCTCAAGATGCCCGGACCGCGTGGCATTATCACAGTCAATGGAAACATGGAGCGCTCCATCCGTACTGAAGAGCACACTCGGCCCTGGCGGCCGAGGTACAGAGCGGCCTCGTCAAGCCAAATACTTCATCGGCCATCAAGCCTACGGAAACTGTTAAACGCGTTCGACCCACCCTGCAGAACGACAACCTAATCAATCCAGAGCTAGACTAGTAGTTCCGCCTTCGTCGATCGCCCCATTGAACCGTGGCATATGTATCGCGTGTGCATAACTACGCACTCAGAATACCTTGGGAAACTTCAGAGGCACATTTCGGACGAGGTCCATAGTGCGGTTCGATCCTATTTGGACCTCAATCCTTTTTCCCTTCCCTTTCTCTCCTTATGTTACGGGTTTGTTAAAACCTAATAACTTTACGGTTGTACAAGGGCCCCTTTCACAGGCCCCTTTTACATAGATGATCGTTGATCACTCCTCTCAAAGGATCTCGTACCAAGGCAAAAAGCGGCGCAGACGTGCGGCAGGGCGTCAAAGGGATCTTCAAGCTTACCTTTCTCTTCTTAGGCCCTGTATACAACTTTCCCTTATTTACAAATTCTCGACATGTAAAATAGCGCTGATGATTATGGCATTATCTGTAATAGCACGTTTTGACGTATCAAACAGATTATAATGTAAACGGATTTTTTTCACCAACCCTTGTTCGGCATCGGTTTATTTCATAATCTGTATTCCTCCTTTGTGCTAAGATTACCATACACATATTTTGGTATGACCTAAACGCCAGGGGCTCTATTCGGCCACACATATATTTTCAAAAAGCCCGAACACTTTTAAGTATACTTCGGCGTCCCGAATTTTGCATTATATGCATTAGCTCTGAATCATGTCTTTGGTCAATAGCTGGGTTGCCCGGCTCCTGTGATTACTACCTTACATTCCGCTTGTTCGGCTAGGGTAGTAAGGGGAGAACTACTGTGATTGTGTTTCTGGTTCGTCCAGTCAAACACTTCAGTAGAGAAAGCCGAAAACTGACTGTCATGATAAGGCGAGAGCTGGTCGGCGATTCAGCGACCTACTACAAATCTCTAGTGATTTATTCTGTATTATACGAAGGACTGGCCTTCGTCTAGTCGCGTGCCTATGGCATCCTAGTTCGGATAGCCGCACACGCAACAGGGGCTATTTCCTAGTCCCATTGTCAAACTCATATGGCTAAGTGAAAGTGATAAAGCAGCATAGTCTGGTTGCATGGTTCGCTGCGCAGACACCTCCTTTACGGACCAAGACATTGGGTCAAGTGTGATCTTGCACTATTCAGAACACCCTTGTAGCATCTACGTGGGAGCTGAAGCCGACGGCTGGTAAACTCTCGGAATTAAAAATGGCCACACAGGAGGAAAGTAATTTCAGATAAAGGCATAAATATATTACAAAGCCTTGGTTCACAAAACAGGGTCTCAACAACCCGGAGACATCTACTCGAATATGATATCCTTTGAGAATTGGCCCTCTACTATTCGGGCACCCTCTGGGACATCGTCAAAATATCACTCCAGCTTGCGGTGGTCCTTGCCTTCGGGTGGGCCCTCGGTCGCCACGATGGTGGCCTTCATCTTCGCCTAGTGCATCTTGACACGGGCAAAGGCCATCCGCGCACCCTCTATGCACACCTAGCGCTTTACAGCTTCGACTCGGGGCAGGGCGTCGGCGAGTCGCTTCACCAGGCCGAAATAGCTGATAGGAATGGGTTCGGCTGGCCACAACCAGACTATGATGTCCTTCATGGCCAAGTGGACATCCTATGCAACTCCGCCAACTGCATCATCTGGTTGTTCAACAGCGCCGGACGCTCCGGTGCCAGGTACTATGACCAGAAGAGCTTCTTCGTCGTGTTTCCCTCTTGGGCCCAGAAAAACTGCGCGGCGTCGGCTGCGCTCTTCGGAAGATCCGCAAAGGCATCTAAAGAACTCGATAGCCGAGTGAGCAAGGCATATTTCTGACTTCCAAATTTACTCTGCAAAAGAAAGGGCTTACCAGCCACTATCTGTTCGGCCTACCGGATCTCCTCGCGAGCCGCCCGAGACACGGTCCGCGCCTCCTTGGCCTCTTGGAGGGCCTTGGCGAGATTGACCGGTTGGGCCGTATTCTTCTCCTCCAAGGCCTCGCACATGCCAGCGGTGTCCTTGAGCTCTTGTTCCACCTCGGTCACCCTCTCCTCATACTGGCGGCGGGCGACCTGCTCAGCCTTTAAATCTGCAGCCACTTTTTCTGTGACCGCTTTGCTCGCCCTCGGCTGCTCTTTGGCTTGCGCAAGGGCGCTCTTGAGGGTCTCGAACTCAGTCGCGCTACCTGTAATCATATTCATGGCAGCACATGAGCTGATGAGGACATGACTACCTTGGATACGACCAAAAATATTGCATACATGCATATTTGTCAGGTGATTTCTAATGCAAACTATTCAATAATCTATTTATGTTATCCAGAACAAAAATACTTCACACACTTTTGTGTTTTGTCTAATTGCAGGTGTATGGGACATTTGTACAATCCACATATGAAGACAAGGGAAAAGGAGAAGTTTAGGTTGTGTTCAAAATGTCCTCTCACGTCACTTTTGGGCCAAGAGAAGATAGAGTCCAAGTCTCTCACGATTTGGATTCAGATTCGGACTGCACAGACATACCTGACTCAAAATGCCAACAACTTTTTCATACGGACTCCGAATTGGGTGATTCCTTTTTTGTTGGAAACTAGATTTCGTGCTCTTTCCAACCCAATTGGATTCACCTTCAAATTCATCCGGAGCGTTGAGTTACGGACGAAAAAATCTGACGTTGCAGCAGAATCCGAGTCAAACTACAAGCCCAAAGGTGTTGCATCACCTCCACTTGGGCCCATGAGCCTTGTACGACCTAGGGTTAGTTTTAGGCTGCCTTGGGACGTCCTCCCACCTCCTCGGCCGCCACCCCTTGCTCCTATATAAGTAGATCCATCTAGTAGCTTTTTCCTTGGGATTTGTTTAGTTAAAAGTTAGCCATTGCAACTTCGTGTACTTCGTTTGTGTCCAACGACCAGACCAAGACCGCTTACGGATCCCCACCATTATCAATACCTCATATATATTTGCAATATTCAGATTGCTTTATCATATTCTTGCTCGTTCTTCGATTGCTTGCAGGAATAGACCTTCGTGGTCAGGCTGACCGTGCTTCCGGCATCGTCAGTAACCTCAGGAGATTGGTTTAGCGATTGCTAAGGCGCAACGTCATGCACGTTTGTAGTCGGATCGTCAAAGTCGTCTCCACCAAATCGATGGTTATCATCTCATCGAAAGATCGGGACCCTTTCCTCTATCATGAGCTTAAACTCCACATTTGAATATCACTTCAGTCGCGTAAAACAGTCTTTTAGAACATACCTTGCGCCTCATCGAACCGCTTGAGGGTCTTTTAGAACATACCTTGCGCCTCATCGCCGCCGGAGTTGGCGCTCCCCTCCTTTGAAGGGGGTTGCTCACTTGATTCCAAAGCCCCATGGGTCTCTGGAAGGGTGTTCGGCTGGGGGCCGGACTGGTCAGGGCCCCCGTCGTCAGTATCCATGGGGCTTGCGCCCCCATGTTCTCGGCAGCCGAGGCATTACCATCTGGCGCTGTCTTGGAGGCCTCCCGCACCTCTCCATGGCCCAGAGAAGCCCTTCGGGACAACACCTCAGTGTTATCCACGGTGATTAGTTAGAGGCTCTCGGAGACGTCTCACTCTCCACCATCTCCGGTGCCAGAGAGTTCCCCTCAGATGATGATGGCTGGGGGAGGTCGCGGGCCAGACTGAAACACAGTGTATAATTTGTTATATTACAACCATAAAAGACCGGACATCGTCAAAGTATTCTTTGGAACTTACGATGTGGCCAGGGGCTTTTCCCCGGGGCACCTCTTGGGGGAGTGTTCGGCATTCGTGTCTGAATCATCCGAGAGGGTTATCTTCCCCCTCTTGGACACCCCCGCCTCTAGGTCTACGGGGGCGGCCCTTTTCTTCTTCCTCCCCTTAAGGGGAGAATTGCTTTCTGCCTCCTCCTCCTGTTCGTCTTCATCTCCCTCGTGGGACGAGAGAACTTCAGTATCTCCGGACACTGTGTCTGAAGTACCTTTACGGTGGAGGCCACCCTGGGCCTCCTTGCTCTTCTTCTTGGCCTTCTTTTCCGGCGCCTGATACGGCGCCGGGACCAACATCCTCGTTATCAGAGGAATGGATGGGTCTTCAGGTAGCGGATCCGGACACTTGATCCCCTCCGCCTTCGTTGTCCAGCCCTGAATGAGGAATGCAAAATTCAGTACACCCTTTGATTTGTGAATCTAAATTATGTTCGAAAACAAAATACTTACCGTAGTGGTCAGATTCGCGTTGTCGAGGCCGATGTCGTCTGTCTTCTTCGGCCACGTCTTCTGGGCCTTGAAGAGTAGCTTCCAGATCTCTTCGTGCATTGTGCTGAAGAGTCGCCGTAGGGTCCCCGACCCTTCTGGATTGAACTCCCACATATGGAGAGGCCAGCACTGGTAGGGGAGGATCTGACGGAAAATCATCACCTGAATAACGTCTGTGAGACTGGTGTTCTTGCATATCATATTTTTGATGCGCTTTTGCAGCATCATCACTTCATCGGACGACCCCCAGTCCAGACCCTTGTTGGTCCACGACGCGAGCCACATAGGGGGTCCGGATCCGAACTCAGGGGTGGCCGCCCATCCGGCGCCACGAGGTTCAGTGATATAGAACCACTCCTGCTGCCATACCTTGACGGTCTCCAAGAAGGCTCCTTTGGGCCAGGTAGTGTTGGGGAGCTTGCTCACCATGGCACCGCCGCAGTCTGCGTGTTGCCCGTCGACCACCTTCGGCTTCATGTTGAAAACCATGAGCCATAGGTCAAAGTGTGGGGGATGCGGAGAAGCGCCTCGCACACGACGATAAATGCCGAGATGTGGAGGAAGGAATTTGGGGCTAGATCATGGAAATCTAGCCCATGGTAGAACATGAGGCCGCGGACAAATGGGTGGAGGGGAAACCCTAGTCCATGGAGGAAGTGGGGGATCAACACCACTTTTTCGCTGGGCTCCGGAGTGGGGATGACTTGCTTTTTGGCAGGGAGCCTGTGCGCGATGTCCGCAGTCAGGTACCCCGCCTCCCGGAGCTCCTTGACGTACTTCTCCATGACGGAGGAGGCCATCCACTTGCCCTATGAGTCGGATCCGGACTTGGCCAGAGAGGTTGGTGGCGGTAGGAAATATCGAAGGTTGGGCAATGGAGCTCGAGGATGGGAAGGCAGGGGAAGGAAGGAGGCGTGGGGTAAAAAGAAGGGATCTTTATGCACTTATATAGGCAGTGAATATCAAGCGCACCCTCAAGCCTTAAAACTCGCCTATTCCAAAGGGGTTGTGCGAATGACATGGTTGGATTACCCAAACCCGTATTGATGAGGATCCCGCCATAAGCGTACACGATCTCTGCTTCGACAAGACGTGTCAATAGAGGCTGTGCCTCGAAACGCGAAGTGAGAGGACAAAAAACAGTTCAAAATGATAAAGAGGCCAGGCATGGCGTTTCGCCAAAAAAAGTTGTCAGTTGACAAACCTTAATTTGATTAAGTGTTTTGCCTTCATGGTTGAGGGTTGTGACTGTTATACAGAGCCAGATACATCTCTTTTATTTAGAAGATTGCTTTGAAGTATTCGGAGGAAGAACCCGCTTTGCAATGTCAAAGACAACCTGCGCGTCAGACATATCGTCATTGAAGACTGGTTCAGGGGCTACTGAGGGAGTCCTAGATTAAGGGGTCCTCGGGTGTCTGACCAGTGTGTTATGGGCTGGACTGATGAGCCGTGAAGATACAAGGTAGAAGGCCTTCCCTCATGTCCGGATGGGACTCTCCTTTGCGTGAATGGCAAGATTGGCGTCTGAATGTGTAGTTTCCTTTTTCTGCAAACCGACTCTGTACAACCCTAGCCCCTCCGGTGTCTATATGAACCAGAGGGGTCAGTCCATAGGGATCATCAGAATTCATATAGGCTAGACATCTAGGGTTTAGCCATTACGATCTCGAGGTAGATCGACTCTTGTAACCCCTATACTCGTCAAATATAATCAAGCAGGACGTAGGGTTTTACCTCCATTAAGAGGGCCCGAACCTGGGTAAACATCGTGTTCCTTGTGTCCCCTGTTACCTTCGATCCTCAGATGCACAATTCGGGACCCCCTACCCGAGATCGGCCGGTTTCGACATCGACACCGGGGACCATAGGTTTCACTAGAGGCTTCTCTCAAGATAGCAAATAATATGGTGGGTTAACAAATTAATGCCGAGCAATTGATAGAAAAGCGCAACATTATGACGATACGTAAGGCAATGATTATGAAATATAAGCATCACGTCCGTGTCAAGTAGACCGACTCCTGCCTGAATCAACTACTATTACTCCACACATCGACTGACTCCTTCCTGCATCTAGAGTATTAAGTTCATGAAGAACAGAGTAACACATTAAGTAAGATGACATGATGTAGAGGAATAAACTCAAGCAATATGATGTAAACCCCATCATTTTATCCTCGATGGCAACAATACAATATGTGCCTTGCTGCCCCTACCGTCACTGGAAAAGGACACCGCAAGATTGAACCCAAAGCTAAGCACTTCTCCCATTACAAGAAAAACCAATCTAGTTGGCCAAACTAAACCGATAGATCAAAGAGAATTGCAAAGATATCAAATCACGCATAAAAGAATTCAGAGAAGATTCAATTAATATTCATAGATAAGCTAATCATGAATCCACAATTCCTCGGATCTCGACAAACACACCGCAAAATAAGATTACATCGGATATATCTCCAAGACTATCGAGGAGAACATGTTATTGAGAATCAAAGGGAGAGAAGAAGCCATAGCTACTAGCTATGGACCCGTAGGTCTGAGGTAAACTACTCACGCTTCATCAGAAGGGCAATAGAGTTGATGTAGAGGCCCTCTGTGATCGACCCCCCCTCCGGCAGGATGTCGGAAAAGGCCCCAAGATGGGATATCACGGGAATAGAAGGTTGCGGCGGTGGAGAAGTGTTTTTGTCGATGCTTCTGGTGGTTTGAGAATATATGTGAATATATAGGAGGAAGATCTAGGTCAGGGGGTCACTGAGGGGCCCACAAGGTAGGGGGCGCACCCTCCACCCTTGTGGCTGCCTCGTGGCTCTTCTGACTTGCACTCCAAGTCTCCTGGGTGTCTTCTGGTCCAAGAAAAATCATCGCGAAGGTTTTATTCAATTTGGACTTCGTTTGGTATTCCTTTTCTGCGAACCTCAAAACATGGAAAAACAGAAACTGGCACTAGGCTCTAGGTTAATAAGTTAGTCCCAAAAATAATATAAAATAGCATTTTGATCCATGTAAAACATTCAAAACAGATAATATAATAGCATGGAACAATCAAAATTATAGATACGCTGGAGACGTATCATCGATTCAGACATTTAATTGAATATATCTGTAACCCATTTATCGGCAGGTTAACTAGAGACATATCTAACATATCTTAGGCTACATAGCAAGATGCATTGTACTGAATGACTAAATATGAAATCCTAGGCCACATAACAGCAAGGAAGGGATGTTTCTTTCTAGGCCTAGGAGTACCACACTTTGCCATACAATGTTGCCAAACTTGCCAAGGGGTTAGTTCTTCAAAACAAGAGCCACAAGTTGGCACACCTAAGAGAATCTTGCCACACTTTTTGAGTGTATGTGATGTGAGACCATAGTGTGGCTTGCCTAAGATGTGGCTTGAACCAAACACACACCTAAGTTTGTCAAACTTGCCTAACCTTAGGCGTGGCAACCTTTGGCAATCGTAGTCTCAAAACAAGAGTGTTACCTTAATGTTCTGATGATGTCTAGATATACATAGAAGAGCAACAAGAACAAGAACAACAACAACAACAACAACACAACAGCAGTTAAGTGTAGTTAATCGGCTAATATATGTAAAAATGTAATAAACTTCCTCCGCCCCATAATAAAACATGTTTATTCATCCATGTCGTGGGTATATTGGATGTTATAATATCTTATATAATAGGATGGAGGGAGTGTTTTACTACATCATCATGCAATTGTTGTTTAGCTTATAATATTAACTTGGTGCTTTTAGGTACATGCCATTGGTAAACACTCATGCTTCAACCCTTTCTACATATGGGGCAATGAGATATTGATGAACCAGCATCAAGTGAGGAAACTAATAAAGATTGTTAGTAAAATGGGTCAAAACATGGCAACTAAACTATTTATTTACACTTTATCCAAGACAACAGTGAACTACAACGTGGTAAGTAAGAACTATGCAGCCTTCTTTTTACTGCCCATAATGAGTCGTGTTAGATGACATTGTCTGAATCTTTTTTCCTTTGTAGTGGTTCTTGAAGTAGTTTACTCAAGATTAACTCTCAAACTACATGATTTGTGGGCATGCAAAGGTTAATGTATTTCTACCAGAACACAATGACTATCTAGATGCCCTCATGAGTCATGAAGACAGTGAAGGATGGGCAGTCAGCCATCACAAGGGGTTGGACTAGAGTCGTGTGTGCCTTCTGCATGAAGGACATCACAATACAGGCATTCCACTTCACCTTGTTCAGCAACCAGAATGTCTTTTGCATCTTTCTTTACTGTGTTTAATAGTATAGGTATACAACCCTAGTTCATCATTCTTTATTTGGTCCTTATGGAATTCTTGAACATATGTATCTGCGAATCGAATAATGCAATGGTTGTTTAACCTGATGGATATGAATACAATTATAGCCAACTTTAAAATTCAAATTTGGTACAACTTTAAATAGCAGTGATTTAATTAAGGTCAAAATATGCTCTGCAAGTCGTTACGACGCACACGGTCTGTAAAGCACAAACATGTGTGATATACATCATAATCCGACATGGTTTGCGGAGAGGAAATGTGTGCGACCATGCACACAGTTGCCATTTGCGAAGCATGTGTGATGTGATGACCCACAAGTATAGGGGACCAGTCGTAGTCCTTTCGATAAGTAATAGTGTCGAACCGAACGAGGCGCAGAAGGAAATGACAAGCGGCTTTCAGCAAGGTAATTTCTAATGGCACTGAAATTGTCGCTAACAGGTAGTTTGATACCAAGATAATGAGCAAGTAATAGTAACGCTAACAAAAGTGCAGCACGGTAGCCCAATCCTTTTGTAGCAAAGGACAGGCTGGAATGACCTCTAATAATAAGCAAAGAGTTCTTTAGGACACATGGGAATTTCATCTATTCACTTTCGTCATGTTGGTTTGATTTGCGTTCGTTACTTTGATAATTTGATATGTGGGTTCACCAACAAGCCTCCCACTTATGATTAACCCCTCTCGCAAGCATCCACAACTACCAAAGAAGAATTAAGATAAAATCTAACAATAGCATTAAACATATGGATCCAAATCAGCCCCTTATAGAATAGCGCATAAACTAGGGTTTAAGCTTCTGTCACTGTAGCAATCCATCATCTAATAACTACTCCACAATGCATTCCCTTAGGACCAAAGATGGTGAAGTGTCATGTAGTCTACGTTCACATAACACCACTAAGTGAATCACAACATACATATCATCAAAATATTGAACGAGTATCAAATTCACATGATTACTTATGACCAGACTCCACCCATGTACTCAAGAACAAAAATAACTACTCACACAACATATTCATTCTCAAGATAAAAGGGGTATTGAATAGCATAATAGATCTGAACATATAATCTGCCACCAAATAAACCGGCTAGCATCAACTACAAGATGTAATCAACACTACTAGTCACCCACAGGTGCCAATCTGAGATTTTGATACAAAGATTTAACACATGAGATGAACTAGGGTTTTGAGATGAGATGGTGTTGTTGAAGATGTTGATGAATATTGGCCCTCCCATGATGAGAGGGTTGTTGGTGATGACAATAGCTTCGATTTCCCCCTCCTGGAGTGAAGTATTCCCGGCAGAATTGCTCTGCCAGGGAGCAAAAGTGCTCCTTCCCAAGTTGCACCACGAGACGGTGGCGCTCCGTCCTGAAAGTCCTCTCCTTATTTTTATCTTGGGCAAATGACCTTATATACCAGAAGATGGGCAACGGAGGCTCGCCAGGGGCCCACTATCCACCAGGGCACACTGGGGGGGGGATAGGTGCGCCCTGATGCCTAGTGGGCACCTGGGTGGGGCCCCTCTGGTATTTATTTTCTCCAATATTTTTTATATTTTCCAAAACAAATCTCCGTAAATTTTCAGTTCATTTTGAGATATGTAGAATAGGTATCTCTGACATAGCCTTTTCAGGTCCAGAATTCCAGCTACCGGCAATCTCCCTATTTGTGTAAACCTTGCATAATATGAGAGAAAAGGCATTAGAATTGTAATGAATAAAAACACTATAAATAAAATTAGGAAAACATGATGCAAAAGGGACGTATCAACTGCCCCAAGCTGAGACCTCGCTTGTCCTCAAGCGAAATCCGATATCGAAAATCATGTCCACATGTTTAGAGAGAGATGTGTCGATAAAAACAAAATACAAACATAGTAGCATCATGATCATCATTATATCAACAATAAACTTTATCACAAAACTTCTCATGAGCAAGTAACAATTCATCACAACATTGAAGTATAAAGAATTAACTTTCTTGAAAACTAATAAACTATGTTCTCGGTCAACAATGCAATTGCAAATCATCATATTTTCAGGAAGGGTCTCATGTCAGAGATTTTTAGCAAGTCCACATACTCAACCATCATTTAGTCTAGTATGATTGCTAACACTCACAACATATATATGGAGTAGAAAGTTTCAGCCAGACACATAGAATGATAGAGGCTTATAATTTCGCCTCCCAACTTATTCACCTCAAGGGTGATGTCAACAATAATAGTTCATGATCACTCATATCCAACTGGATTCATCTGCCTAGATCTTTCCCCACCACATGATTCTTGCAAAATAGAAAAATAAAAAATAGAGGAGAACACTTTTGACTCTTGCATAAAAAGTAAATACATAAGAGTAAAAGATAGGCCCTTCGTAGAGGGAAGCAGAGGTTGTCATATGCTTTTTGTTTTGGATGCACAATCTCTTAATGCAAAAGAACGTCACGTTATATTGCCCCTTATGATAGCAACCTTTATTATGTAGTCTGTCGCCTTTATTACTTTGCCATCACAAGTTTGTACAACGCTTATTTTCCCTTACATAAAAGATCAACAATATTTAGAAGCAATTTTTATTGCCTTATGCACCAACGAGAACTTACTTGAAGGATCTTATTCAATCCATAGGTAGGTATAGTGGACTCTCAAAACCTGAAATTGGGTTTAAGGTTTTTGGATGCACAAGTAGTATCTCTACTTGGTGCAAATTTTTTGCTAGCAAAGATATTGAGCAAGCACCACATGTTGGAGGATCTATGACAATATAACTTCTGTGTGAATATGAACAAACACAAATCATTACGTTGTCTTACTTGTCCAACGTCAACAATTTTACATAAAATACTTAATGGGGGCTCACAATCATAAAAGATGTCCAAGATAGTATATTTGCATGTGAATCTTCTCTCACATTATTAATTCTTTCATGAATTGCATCATTGGCCAATGCTATATTTGTCAACTTTCAATAAATTTTACCACATATAGTTTTCCTTATGTAATATCATTACTTTCGATAAGATTAGCATATGATCTTTTTCATTATTTTCTTTATTTTGATTGAAACATAAAAGTAAAGAGCCAAAACTCTAAATAATCTTTATTATATAACTCTCAACTCGATTACATAGATGGATAGATCATGAAACTAGCACTGGAAAATAGATCATACTAAACTTTTATTCAACTAAATCACGAAATAACTAAGGATCGAACTAAAAACGGGTGAAGATAATAAAAATGATGGTGATACAATACCGGGGCACCTCCCCAAAGCTTAGTGAAAGCCAAGGGGAGTGCCCATACCCGTGTACTCAAGTATCCTTCTTTGGTGATGATGAAGTGGCATTCTTCTTCTCTAGCTTACGTTTGAGGATAAAATTTTCCTCCCTCAAATCATCGTTTTCTTGCTCAAGCTTCAATATCCTTTTGCATAATGTCTCCTTGCTTTCCCACGGAAAATGGGGCGAGATAATTGGATCTTAGATTTGTTTACTCCATTTGGAAGTCTTGACTACTTGAATTCCACGTGCATATCTCCAGGTTGAGGTAGTGGAACTTCATCTTCAACTGAGTTGGCATCCCCCGTTTCCTCCAAGTCAGTATCTTCCTCCTCATCGGTGGGCCATAGGTAGGGATAAATATCCTCAAAGATCTTCGGATCTGCAACATAGTGGGAAACGTAGCACTCTCCATTTGAATCTTCTCACGACATACTTTCAGATCTGGCAGAAAAATAGCACGAAACAAGAACAGAGGATATTTCCGTGATGTGGTGGTCAAATCATCTGGAGGCATATATGAAGAATTTTTATCTTGGGAAACAAGTATACCATAGGAACACACAGTCGGGAAGGTTACCGAGGGGCCCACTACCCACCAGGGCGCGCTAGGGGGGGTAGGCACGCCCTGGTGCCTAGGGGCACCTGGGATGCCTTCTCGGGTGTTTCTTATTTTTTTATTTCTTTTTCTAATATTCCAAAATCGACATAAAATAATTTTGCGGAATTTTTGGAGTCTGTTTACTTACCGTATTACGTACCTCTTCCTTTTCATGGTTATGGAGTGTTTTGGAAGATCTCTTTTATGTATTCGTCCGGTGTCATGGTTTGAATAATGTTAGTTTAAACATTAATAGGTGTACATGAAATATAGTTCTTACTTATTTGTCCATTGACCACCTTCGATTAGTGCCTTCGGCATTATTTATCTTAATAGCTCCAGAGCGATAAAATTCTTCAATCATATATGGTCCTTCCAACTTAGAGAGGAGTTTTCCTGCAAAAAGTCTAAAAGGAGAATTGTACAATAGAACATACTCACCTACTTTGAATTCCCGCCTTTGGATTCTTCTATCATGTCATATTTTAACTTTTTTTGAACAATTTGGCATTTTCATAGGCTTGGGTTCTCCATTCATCTAATGAGCTAATATCAATTAACCTCTTTTCACCAGCAAGTGTGAAATCAGAATTGAGTTCTTTAATTGCCCAATATGCCTTATGTTCTAACTCAAGATGCAAATGGCAAGATTTTCCATAAACCATTTTATACGGGGACATAGCCATATGATTTTTATAAGCTGTTCCATAGTCCCAAAGTGCATCATCGAGTTTCTTGGACCAATTCTTTCGAGACCTATTGACGGTCTTTTGCAATATTAACATTATTTCTCTATTTCTCAACTCATCCTGACCACTAGATTGAGGATGATAAGGGGATGCAATTCTATGGTTGACATCATATTTAGCAAGTAATTTACGAAAAGCACCATGAATAAAATGTGAACCGCCATCAGTCATTAAATATCTAGGGACCCCAAACCTTGGGAAAATAATTTCTTTAAGCATTTTAATGGAGGTGTTATGATCAGCACTACTAGTTGGAACAACTTCTACCCACTTAGTAACATAATCAACAACAACCAAAATATGTGTATACCCGTTAGAGGAAGGAAAAGGTCCCATATAATCAAAGCCCCAAACATAAAATGGTTCAATAACAAGTGAATAATTCATAGGCATTTCCTAACGTCTACCAATAGTACCAATTATTTGACACTCATCACAAGATAAAACAAACTTACGAGTATCCTTGAAAAGAGAGGCCAATAAAAACTAGATTATAATACCTTGTGTGCAGTTCTATCTCCTGCATGATATCCTCCATAGGCTCCGGAGTGACATTTCTGTAGGATTTGTTCATGTTCATGCTCAGGTATACAACGTCTAATAATACCATCTACTCCTTCTTTATAACGATGTGGATCATCCCAAAAGTAATGTCTTAAATCAAAGAAGATTTTTTTTCTTTCGTTGGTATGCTAAACTAGGTGGTATGAATTTAGCGACAATGTAATTAGCATAATCTGCATAACAAGGAGTACTACCAGAAGCATTTATGACGGCTAGTTGTTCATCATGGAAGCTATCATCAATAGGTAGTGGGTGATCAAGGATATTTTCTAACCTAGACAAGTTATCAGCTATGGGATTCTCAATTCCCTTCCTATCAATAATATGCAAGTCAAATTATTGTAGCAAAAGAACCCACCTAATGAGTCTAGGTTTACCATCTTTCTTTTCCACAAGGTACTTAATAGCAGCATGATTGGCTTGAACAATTACTTTAGAATCAACAATGTAATATCTTAGTTTATCACAAGCGAACACAACCGCTAAAAATTATTTCTCTGTAGTAGCATAATTTGTTTGAGCATTGTCTAGAGTCTTACTAGCATAATGGATACCATTTAATTTCTTATCAACTTTTTACCCTAGAACAACACCAACAACATAATCACTAGCATCACACACAATTTCAAAAGGTAAGTTCCAATCAGGTGGTTGAACGATAGGTGCGGAAGTTAATGCTTTCTTAAGTGTTTCAAAGGCTTCTACACAATCATCACTAAAAACAAATGGAACATCTTTTTGCAAGAGATTAGTAAGAGGCCTAGAAATTTTTGAGAATTCTTTAATAAACCTCCTATAAAAACCAGCATGACCAGGGAAACTTCGAATACCTTTAATATCTTTAGGACATGGCATTTTCTCAATTGTATCAATTTTAGCATTATCCACCTCAATACCTCGTTCAGAAATTTTGTGCCCCAAGACAAGACCTTCATTCACCATAAAGTGGCACTTCTCCCAATTCAATTCAAGACAAGATTAGTTTGTTCATATCTCTACAAAACTCGATCAAGGTTGCTTAAGCAATCATCAAAAGAAGTTCCGTAAAGGAAAAAATCATCCATGAAAACCTCAACAATCTTTTCACAAAATACAGAAAATATAGCAGTCATACATCTTTGAAAGGTAGCAGCTGCATTGCATAAACCAAAAGGCATACGTGTATAAGCATAAGTTCCAAAGTTACAAATAAAGGTGATTTTCGATTGATCAGGTTGTGATACAGTTATTGGAGAGAAACCGGAATATCCATCAAGGAAACAAAAGTGTGTGTACTTTGACAATCTTTCTAACATTTGATCAATAAAAGGCAAAGGGTAATGATCTGTTCTAGTGGCTTTGTTTAATTTTCTAAAATCAATTGCCAACCTATAGCCAGTCACAATTCTTTGTGGTATAAGTTCATTTTTATCATTAGGAACAACAATAATACCTCATTTCTTAGGGACACAATGAACAGGACTTACCCATCTACTATCAGCTATGGGATAGATTATACCTGCTTCTAGAAGCTTTAGTATTTCGGTTCTTACCAGTTCCTTCATCTTAGGATTTAATCGTCGTTGATGATCAACAACTGGTTTAGCATCAGGTTCCATATTAATCTTGTGCTGACAAAGAGTGGGACTAATGCCCTTAAGATCATCAAGAGTATATCCAATAGCAGCACGGTGCTTCCTTTGAGTTTTTAATAATCTCTTTTATTAGTGCTCTATAAGTTTAGCACTAATAATAACATGATATATCTTCTTCTCATCAAGATAAGCATATTTCAATATATCATGCAATTGTTTTAATTCAAACACAGGATCACCTGTAGGTGGAGTAGGTCCTCCTAGAGTTTCAACAGGCAAATTCTGTTTAAGAATAGGTTGTTGATCAAAGAATATTTTATCTATTTCATTTCTTTCATGCAAGTGCATATCCTTTTCATGGTCTAGCAAATATTGTTCTAACGGATCAGTAGGAGGTACGACAATAGAAGCAAGACTAATTAGTTCATCCTTACTAGGCAATTCTTTATCAAGAGGATGTATATGAAACTTAGAGAAATTAAACTCAGGAGACACATCACCAAAATTTACACTGACAATTTCTTTATTGCAATCTATCTTAGCATTAACAATGTTCAAGAAAGGTCTACAAAATATTATGGAAAAAATCATCTTGTGGAGAACCAGGAACTAGATAATCAGTAGGGTATTATATTTTCCCACACAAGACTTCAACATCTCTAACAATCCCAAGTTGTGTAATGGTGTCTTTGTTTGCAATTTTAATAGTAACATCAATATCTTCTATTTTAGCAGGTGCTATATAATTCATAATATCTTAATATAAGGTAAAGGGATAGCACTCACACTAGCACCCAAATTACATAAACCATGATAGCAATGATCTCCTATTTTAACTGAGATAATAGGCATGCCAACAACAGGCTTATTCTTATCTTTACTATCGGGTTTGGCAATTCTAGCATCTTCATCACAAAATAAATAACATGCCCATAAATATTATCGACCAAGAGATCTTTAACCATAGCAACACTAGGTTCTATTTAATTTGTTTAGAAGTTCTAGGTGCTCTAATATTACTTTTGTTAACCACGTCGAAACTTTAGCATGTTCCTTTATCCTAACAGGAAAAGGTGGTTTTTCAATATAAGCGGTAGGCACAACTGGGTCAACATTATAAATGATAGTTTCATCTTTAACTGTAACTGGCTCCTCAACCTTTTCTTTAATAGGGGGTGATATTTAAACCACTTCTCCTTAGGGATCAACATGAGTAGCAAATGATTCACAAAACGAGGCAACTATCTCAGAGTCAAGTCCATATTTAGTGATAAACTTGTGAAAAGCATCAGTATCCATAAAAGATTTAACACAATCGCACTTAAGTGTCATACCTAACTCATTACCTTTGTCGAGTTCCCAATCTTCGGAGTTGCGTTTAATTCTTTCAAGAAGGTCCCACTTGAATTCAATAGTTTTCTTCATAAAAGAACTAGGCGAAGAAGAATCGAGCATGGTTTGATCATCATGAGAAAGCCGAGCATACAAATTTTGTCAGATAATTTCCCTTGAGAGCTCATGATTGGGGCATGTATACATCATGTATTTAAGCCCCCCTCCCCAAGCTTGAGTGATACTTTCTCCTTCACGACACCAAAAATTATTGTGCCCCTAACTCGAACCCACTACTCAGTTTTGCCCCTAATTTTTAGGTATGCTCAGTTTTGCCCCTCCTGCGTTAGTGTTACTTTATAGAAATGCCCTTTTGCGTCGTTACCGTCCGGTCAAAGGACTTTGACCATCCAGGAAAAATAGCAAAAAAAAATTCCAAAAGTCCGAAATTTTGTGGGATCAAAGATAGTCATGTCCGCAAGGTGCGTGCAAATTTTTGTGTTGGTTGGACATTGCGGGAGCTCGTGGCAAAGGAAAAAAGAATAATTTTATGCCTATGAACATTAAATTTGAAAAAAAATAGCAACAAAATTATAAAAAGTTGATTTTTTTTGGCTTCAAAGAGGCTTGAGTGCACAAGGTGCTTGCAAGTTTTGGTGATCAAATGACGTACGAGGCGCTCTAGAGAAGAAAAAACAAAATAGTGCATTTTTCAAAAAAAATTGAGCTAAATTTTGGTTTTTTTCTCCACGAGGTCCTACGATGTGCACACATCTTGCACACTTGAGTATCTTCAGTCCCACATAGTTTCATATTTTTTTTATTTTTCTCTTTTTTGGAATTTACTGTTCACATACATACAAAATTTATGTTCTCCTTATCCATGAGCTCCCAGGGTGTCCGAACGGCATGAAAATTTGTACACACCTTGCAGACATGAGTATCCTCGATCCCACAAAGTTCCAATTTTTTATATTTTTTTGCTATTTTTTCAGGATGGTCAAAGCCCTTTGATCAGACGGTAACGACGCAGAAGGTCATTTCTATAAGTGAAACTAACGACGGAGGGGCAAAACTGAGCATACCTAAAAATTAGGGGCAAAACAGAGTAGTGGGTTTGAGTTAAGGGCATAGATGTAATATCTAATTCTGATCACGATGAACTAGATGCACAGGATAAAACTTTTGATGAAATTCCAATTTCAATCAATTCCAATCCCAAGCTCCAAGATCATCACATAGCCTATACCCTGTCAATGCTTCCCCCCCCCCAAAGATAAAGAGAAAACCATCTTCTTAACCACATCTACGGATAAAGGTGCAAGCTTAAATAATCTGCAAACTTCATCCACATAGATTAGGTGCATATCAGGATGTAATGTTCAATCCCCTGCATAAGGATTAGCTAGAAGTTTCTCTATCATACCCGAAGGAATCTCATAACCAATATTTTCAGTAGGTTAAGAAATTTAGTATCACGATCTGAAACAATAGTATTTGGCACACCATGTAAGCGAATAATTTCACGAAAGAACAAATCAGCAACATTAACAGCATCATCGCTTTTATGACATGGTATAAAGTGTGCCATTTTCGAGAACCTATCCACGACAACAAATATGCTATCCCTCCCCTTCTTTGTTCTAGGTAAACCTAAAACAAAGTCCATAGATATATCCTCCCAAGGAACACTAGGTACAGGCAAAGGCATATATAAACCATGAGGATTGAGTCGTGACTTAGCTCTTTGACATGTAGTGCAGCGAGCAACAAAACGCTCAACATCCCGTCTCATCTTTGGCCAAAAGAAATGTGTAGCAAGTATATCCTCCGTCTTCTTGACGCCAAAGTGTCCCATTAATCCTCCCCCATGCGCCTCCTGCAACAACAAAAGACGAACGGAGCTAGCTGGAATGCATAGCTTGTTAGCACGAAACACAAATCCATCGTTAAGAACGAACTTGTTCCAAGTTCTCCCTTCCTTAGAATTCTGCAATACATCTTTAAATTCAGCATCATGAACATATTGATCTTTGATGGTCTCCAAACCAAATATTTTAAAGTCAAGTTGTGAAAGCATAGTATAACGACGAGACAAGGCATCAGCAATAACATTTTCTTTACCCTTCTTGTGTTTAATCACATAAGGGAAAGTCTCAATGAATTCAACCCATTTAGCGTGTCGACGGTTCAGTTTTGCTTGACTTTTAATGTGTTTCAAAGATTCATGATCAGAATGTATAACAAATTCCTTGGGCCATAAATAATGTTGCCATGTTTCTAAGGTCCGAACAAGAGCATATAATTCTTTATCATAAGTAGAATAGTTCAGACTAGGCCCACTCAATTTTTCAGAAAAGTATGCAACAGGTTTTCCATCTTGTAATAACACCTCCTAATCCAATTCCACTAGCATCACATTCAAGCTCAAAAGTCTTATTGAAATT
This sequence comes from Triticum urartu, assembly GCF_003073215.2. NCBI lineage: Eukaryota > Viridiplantae > Streptophyta > Magnoliopsida > Poales > Poaceae > Triticum > Triticum urartu. The sequence goes on along the minus strand of NC_053026.1, from coordinate 197,060,845 downwards.
AGGAAGTTGGATTAAAGGAGCATGTGTCAACTTATCTTTCAAAACCGTGAAGGCTTCTTCCTGTGCGGTACCCCAAACAAAAGGCACATCCTTCTTTGTAAGCTCGTTGAGAGGTGCAGCAATGGTGCTGAAATCTCTCACAAAACGCCTATAGTAACCAGCGAGGCCAAGGAAACTCCTCACTTGTGTGACCGTTTTGGGCTGCGGCCAACTCTCAATAGCTTCAATCTTGGCTTTATCAACTTCAATTCCCTGTGGAGTAACAACATAGCCAAGAAAAGATACTCGGTCGGTGCAAAAGGTGCACTTTCCAAGGTTACCAAACAAACGTGCATCACGTAGAGCAATAAAAACAGCACGTAAATGTTCCAAATGTTCCTCCAAAGATTTGCTATAAATCAATATGTCATCAAAGTAAACTACCACAAATCGTCCAATGAAAGCACGTAAAACTTCGTTCATTAACCTCATGAAAGTACTAGGTGCATTAGTTAACCAAAAAGGCATGACTAACCACTCATATAATCCAAACTTAGTTTTAAATGCTGTTTTCCATTCATCACCCAATTTCATACGAATTTGATGGTATCCACTATGCAAATCAACTTTGGAGAATATTGTAGAGCCACTCAATTCATCAAGCATATCATCTAGCCTAGGAATAGGATGACGATAACGAATAGTAATATTATTAATGCCTCTACAATCAACGCACATACGCGACGTACCATCCTTTTTCGGCACTAAAATGATAGGAACAGCACAAGGACTAAGGGATTCGCGTATATAACCTTTGTCGAGCAGTTCTTGTACTTGACGCATAATCTCCTTCGTCTCCTCTGGATTGGTACGGTATGGTGCACGGTTGGGTAGCGAAGCACCGGGAATTAAGTCAATTTGATGCTCAATCCCTCGAATAGGTGGTAATCCCGGTGGCACGTCTTGTGGAAAGACGTCAGCGAACTCCTGCAAAATGTTAGTGACAGCAGGGGGCAAAGAGGAAGGCACGTCCTCGAATGAAAATAATGCCTCTTTGCACACAAAAGCATAGCAAATAGATTTGCTGAAATCTAGCTCATCAATATTAGATTTGGTGGCAAGTAAACATGCACTTTTCAATTTAATTTCAGAAACAACAGTAGATGGTTTATTATTAGGCTTCATTTGGTGCTCAAATTCTTTTGCCACAATCTGATTTTCACTCTTATTTGTCTCCTGTTTTGCTTTATTAGCTCTATTAATATCATCTTTCAAAATGGAATTAGGAGTCATAGGAAGCAAAGTAATATTTTTATCGTTATGAACAAGAGTATACTGATTGTTTCTACCATGGTGTACAGAATTTTTATCAAATTGCCATGGTCTACCAAGTAATAAGGAACATGCTTGCATAGGTACCACATCACAATCAACATAATCAGCATATGTAGAGATACTAAAATGCACACGAACAGTACGTGTTACCTTAACCTTGCCGCTGTTGTTGAACCATTGGATGTAGTAAGGATGTGGATGTGGTCTTGTGGTGAGAGATAGCTTCTCCACCATCTCCATGCTAGCCAAGTTATTGCAGCTCCCTCCATCTATGATCACGCGAACAGAACGTTCCTTCACAACTCCCTTTGTATGGAACAAATTATGCCTCTGATTTTGCTTTAGCTTGTGTAACCTGCACACTCAAAACACGTTGAGCAACTAAACATTCATACCTGTCAGCATCTTCAGGAGCCATGTATTGCGTCTCATGATCAGAATCGTCTCCACCGTGTTCGTCACGTGTAATAAGAGCCAAAGTCTCCTCATCATAGTCACTAGCGGACTCATACCCACCATCCTCAGTAACAATCATCACACGCTTAGATGGGCATTCTCTCGCATAATGACCTCCACCCTTGCAACGTCGACAAATAATATATGTGTTTGCCCTGTTGATGCCATGGATGAAGAAGAGCTCTTTGCAGGCCGAGAAGGTGTGCTCTTGGTAGATAGTGGTGATTGTGCCTGCTTTATTGTATCACGGTTGGAGGTGGCAGCCGACGGAGGTGCCGGTGTAGCAGAACGTGTGGAGGTAGATGATGCACGTGGTGCCTAGGATGAAGGTCGGCCTGCAAAAAAAGTTAGTACGCGCCAATGCCTGTCGATCCTGCACTTCACGTTCAGCTTTACAGCAAGCTGGAATAAACGAGTGATATTAGTATACTCCTTATACTCTAGAATGGTTTGAATCTCTCTATTTAATCCACCCATAAAACGTGCAAGCATAGCTTCATTCTCCTCAACAATACCACATCTAATCATGCAAGTTTGCAATTCCTGATAATATTCTTCTACAGAATTTTTTCCTTGTCTTAATCGCTGCATTTTTTGAAGTAATTCACATTGATAATATGGTGGAACCCAATGAGTACGCATAGCAGTTTTCAAAGCAGCCCAAGTAGCTGGAATAGGATATAATCTACAATGATCAGACCACCAAACACATGCAAAACTAGTGAATGCACAAACAACAGCAGGAACACGTCTTTCCTCGGGATATTGTAAACATGTAAATCGTGGTTCGGTTTCTAACTCCCAAGTAAGATATATATCAGGAACATATCTACCCTCAAATGGTGGAATATTCAATTTTAGTTTAGGGAGATGGTCATGATCTCGTACCTGAGGGTGAGCCCTACCATTGCCATTATTTGCATGTGGACGACCTGATGGTTGCTGTGCTGGTGGTGGCACGTAGTTCTGATTTTGATCAACCTCATCCTCGTAATCGCCAGCAAAATCATCCTCCTCCGCATCAGCAGCAGGAGCCACAGAAGTAGCAACAGCAGCACCAACAGTTTGGCCAGGTGCAAGAGGGAGACGGCTCGCTCGGCGGAGGGCTGTTTCACGATGTGTAGGTAGTCGTTGTTGTTGTTGTTGTAGAGGTGCGTTAGGTGCAGCCGGTGGTGGTGGTGGAAGACGCGCGAGCAATTCATTAAACCTGTCATCGAGTTTTGTTTCGAACGTCTTCTCCATGTCATCTATCTTCTCCATGGCCTCTTCAAATCTGTTTAGCACATCCTGCACCTGTCCATTCATCATTTGCTGAAATTTATCATGCAACTCCTGATTCGTCATGTTCTCCCAGTCAGTCTCGTCGGCTTGTGATCCTGCCATGGTTAGCAACAATAGAAAACACACAAGAATATGATCCTACAGAATACTAACAAGAGGTGGTGGTGGCGGGTGTCACAAATCCGTCAAGCAAATCTCAAATTCTTACCAGTTCTTACCCAGCAGCAGGCGGTGATCGGCAACCGTTCTAGTCAAAACTCTCAAAAGCTTGGATAGAGCGATTGCCAGGGAGAGTCAAACGCACGACGTAGAGGTATGTGGAGCTGGGAAGGCTTATAGTATGGTAGCAAAAAGGGTCAGCAATAATCAATTCAGAGATGCAAAGTTGAATAAACGCTCAACGATGGTACTGTGCTGGTCCTAGGCTAGACCGTGCTAGAGACGCGAGCCTAGAACACTAACAAAATCACGGCGCTGCACGTAAATAAGGGAAAAGCACACTCTGGAACTTTTTTTTTTCGCTTTTTTTTTGCGCTCCTCTTTTTTTTGCGCTCCTCCTTTTTTTTTGCGAAAAATCACTATAATGGCGAGTGTCTCAAAACTCTTCCCTCGTCAAACTGATAGGATGGGCACGAAAAAAAAATTTCCCACTTTTTTTTTCTGGAAATCAGGGCAGCGACGACGAAAAAGTGCGACAAAAAATCACTATGATGGCACGTGGCTCAAAAGACTCAGAAAAGCCTAAAAATAGGATAGGGAAAAAAAAATTTGCCCGTGAAAATTTTGGCCTAAAAACTGCCCGGGGGTCTCCAGACTCTTCTTTTTTTTTCCGAGACCTACGCAGGCAAGGAAACACGAATCGGAATTGAGATTGATCTCAAAAACAAACCTAATATGAGAAGAACTCGGATTGGTGGTGGATATATGGTTGTGGTATATGGCAGCGGTGGTGGTATATGGTAGCGGTGGTGGTATATGGATAGAGATTGATGGTGGTATATGGATACGGATTGGTAGTGGTATATGGATAAGGATTCAGAGCGGTGGCGGATAAGCAAAAGTGGTAGATGGGCGATGATGATGGTGCGGCGGCGGCGTGACAACTTATGACCAGAACTCGAAACTCTAAAAGACTAGACTCTAAGACCAGCAACTTGACACGACGATGCAACCGCAAATTCAACAAAGCAAAAACCCTAAAAAGATTATGCAAAGGCTCAGATTGGTTCGGATATGATGAACTAACCCTAATTTTTTTTTGTGTGGCTTTTTCGTGGACTGTAGGTATGAAGAACAGACTCGATCTAATCAACGAAAAACTGTAAAATCTCACCGAGCAACCTGGAAATCTGATACCACTTGATAGAGGCTAAGGTGTCCCCATGTTTCGATGAGATGGTGGCTATCGTTTTCTGTGGGAGTCGACCTTGACGATCCGACTACGAACGTGCGAGACGTCGCGCCTTAGCAATCGCTAAACCAACTTCCGAGGGGTTATTGACCACGCCGGAGCTCGATCAACCTGACCACGAGGGCCTGTTTCCTGCGAGCAAACGAAGAACAAGCAAGAAATTGAGATTGCAATCTGGATATTGCGAATATAAGATGAAAGCATTATTGATCAAGGTGGGGTTCTGTGACGTCTTGGTCTGGTGTTGGACACAAACGAAGTACGCGAAGTTGCAGCTATGGCGAACTTTTAATCTAAACAAAACCCAAAGTCTAAACGACGCCCTAAGGGCTGTATATATGGAGGAAGAGAGGGGAATTTCGTGGCCCTTGAGGGTGGGGTCCGAAACCAACCCTAACTCTTGTTTCCCCACACATACGGACTCTAAAAATAGCCTATACTTAAGTATTTCGAAATTACATGGGCCTGGCCCATTAATAAGGTGACGCAGCACCTAGAATAGCCTATGGACGAATATTATGAAGTGGCATCTTGTATATTTCGTCCATGGCTTCATGCACTCCTTATGGCGGCTTCAAAGTCCTGAAATCATCACTTGTAACTCCGTTCTTGATCCCCTTGCGCATGCCATCAACTCCATGCGTGTTCTTGCTCCAATGTTCATCCTTCTCCAAGCTAGGCCCTTCATTTGTAGCAAAACAAATGTATCCAAATTGCTTTTTTTTCCGAGACCTACGCAGGCAAGGAAACACGACTCGGAATTTAGATTGATCTCAAGAAACAAACCTAATATGAGAAGAACTCGGATTGGTGGTGGATATATAGTTGTGGTATATTGCAGCGGTGGTGGTATATGGTAGTGGTGGTGGTATATGGATACAGATTGGTGGTGGTATATGGATACGGATTGGTGGTGGTATATGGATATGGATTCAGAGCGATGGCGGATAACCAAAACTGGTAGATGGGCGATGATGATGGTGCGGCGGCGGCGTGACAACTTATGACCAGAACTCGAAACTCTAAAAGACTAGACTCTAAGACTAGCAACTTGACATGACGATGCAACCGCAAATTCAACAAAGCAAAAACCCTAAAAAGATTATGCAAAGGCTCAGATTGGTTCGGATATGATGAACTAACCCTAATTTTTTTGTGTGGCTTTTTTTCGTGGACTGTAGGTATGAAGAACAGACTCGATCTAATCTACGAAAAACTGTAAAAATCTCACCGAGCAACCTGGAAATCTGATACTACTTGATAGAGGCTAAGGTGTCCCCATGTTTTGATGAGATGGTGGCTATCGTTTTCTGTGGGAGTCGACCTTGACGATCCGACTACGAACGTGCGAGACGTCGCGCCTTAGCAATCGCTAAACCAACTTCCGAGGGTTATTGACCACGCCGGAGCACGATCAACCTGACCACGAGGGTCTGTTTCCTGCGAGCAAACGAAGAACAAGCAAGAAACTGAGATTGCAATCGGGATATTGCGAATATAAGATGAAAGCTTTATTGATCAAGGTGGGGTTCTGTGACGTCTTGGTCTGGTCGTTGGACACAAACGAAGTACGCGAAGTTGCAGCTATGGCGAACTTTTAATCTAAACAAAACCCAAAGTCTAAACGACGCCCTAAGGGCTGTATATATGGAGGAAGAGGGGGGAATTTCGTGGCCCTTGAGGGTGGGGTCCGAAACCAACCCTAACTCTTGTTTCCCCACACATACGGACTCTAAAAATAGCCTATACTTAAGTATTTCGAAATTACATGGGCCTGGCCCATTAATAAGGTGACGTAGCACCTAGAATAGCCTATGGATGAATATTATGAAGTGGCATCTTGTATATTTCGTCCAAGGCTTCATGCACTCCTTATGGCGGCTTCAAAGTCCTGAAATCATCACTTGTAACTCCGTTCTTGATCCCCTTGCGCATGCCATCAACTCCATGCGTGTTCTTGCTCCAATGTTCATCCTTCTCCAAGCTAGGCCCTTCATTTGTAAGCAAAACAAATGTATCCAATTTAGGCAGCATCATAATCTCATGAACATTAGAATCATTACCAAGAAACGAAAGTACCTGGTAATTTAATTGGCGTGCGCGAGCTCTAGTAATTGGTCCAGTATATGTAACAGTAGGGGCTGTGGGTGTAACAATGGTATTGATGTCCTCATCATTAAGTAAGCATAATGCGGGACTGCATTGAAGCGGGTGAAAGCGGTTCGTCCGAGCAGTGTGTGATAGCCACTGTGGAAAGGGACGATGTCGAAGATCAAGTCTTCGCTCCGGAAGTTATCCGGTGAACCGAAGACTACTTCCAATGTTAACGAGCCCGTGCAGTGGGCCTGGACGTCGGGTATCACTCCTTTAAAGGTGGTGTTACTAGGCTTGATTCTTGACGGGTCAATACCCATTTTACGGACAGTGTCTTGATAGATGAGGTTGAGACTGCTGCCGTCGTCCATAAGGACCCGGGTGAGATGGTATCCGTTGATGATTGGATTGAGGACCAGAGCTGCCGAACCTCCGTGACGGATACTGGTCGGGTGGTCCCTGCAATCAAAGGTGATCAGACAAGCGGACCATGGGTTGAATTTAGGGTGACAGGCTCTATGGCGTAGATGTCCCTTAGCGCGTGCTTGCGCTCCCTTTTGGGGATATGTGTGACATAGATCATATTCACTGTTTTCACCTCAGGAGGAAATTTCTTTTGTCCCCCTGTGTTCGATGGGCGGGGCTCCTCATCCTCCTCGCTTGGCGGCCCTTTCCCCTTATGTTCAGTATTTAAGTTACCAGCCTGTTTAAAGACCCAATAGTTTCTGTTGGAATGATTGGCAGGCTTGTCAGGGGTTCCATGAATCTGGCAAGGCTGATCGAGTATTTTGTCCAAATTGGATGGACTATCTTTGTTTCCTTTGAATGGCTTCTTCCGCTGACCGGATTTAGAGTCACTGAATCCGGCATTGACCGTTGTGTCTTCAGTTTCCTCATTGTTGTTTGGATGCTTATGTTTGTTGTGTCGTGGCCTGCCATTGCCATCCTTGGCTTCGGAGGTGCCAGGGTCGCTGGTACTGTTGCTTCTACGGGCCAACCAGTTGTCCTCTCCCGCGCAGAAGCGGGTCATGAGTGCGGTAAGAGCTGCCATAGACTTCGGTTTTTCCTGACCGAGGTGTCGGGCGAGCCATTCATCGCGAAAGCTATGTTTAAAGGCCGCGAGGGCTTCGGCGTCCGGACAATCGACGATTTGGTTCTTTTTAATTAAGAACGTAATCCAGAGTTTGCGAGCTGACTCTCTGGGTTGCTGGACTATATGACTAAGGTCATCGGCATCCGGAGGCCGGACATATGTACCTTGGAAGTTGTCTCTAAAGGCATCTTCCAAATCTTCCGAGATACCACTGGAGTTTTCTGGGAGGCTATTTAGCCAGTGTAGTGCTGGTCCTTTCAGCATTAATGGGAGTTATTTGATTGCGTGGAGATCGTCACCGCGAGCCATGTGAATATGGAGAAGAAAGTCCTCAATCCATACTGCGGGATCTGTCGTTCCATCGTATGATTTAATGTTTACGGGTTTAAACCCTTCTGGAAACTGGTGCTCCATTACCTCGTCGATAAAGCATAAGGGGTGTGCGGCGCCTCTGTATCAGGCAACGTCACAATGGAGTTCGGATGACATCCATGTTCGGTTTTCAGCCCGGGTGAGGTTATGCATATCGCGCCCGGCTTGATGACCGTCTTCTCGCGTCGGGGCATGCCCCCTTGACCCATAGATTGATCTAGCTTGACCGGCCGTATTTTCTAGTTCCTGGCGTAAGGCGTAGGTTTTCCGGGAGCCACCGCCTCTTTACCTCTATGGTGAGGTGGTGCAGGTTGGTATTCGGCGTAAGCAGCCGCCTTGTCTCGCCCACGTGGTGGTCGGTCTGGTTCATCAGCGTGGTCATATCCTGACGGTATTGGCTCAAGGGCCTAATCGTCGAATGGTGGCAGTAGCTGACGCTTTGGATAACTCTTTGTTGGGCGCTCGAGGCCATATTCTTCGGCAGCTAGGACCTGGGTCCATCTGTCATTGAGTGTATCCTATTTGGCCTGAAGCTGTTGTTGTTTCTTTTTTAGGCTCCTTGAAGTTGTGATGAGCTGTCGCTTGAAGCGTTCTTGTTCGAGGGGTTCCTATGGCGCGAAGAAGCCTTCGTTGCTAAGGCTGACATCCTCCATGGAGATTGGTAGATAGTTACTATCTTCAGAATCCTCGCTCCCGATCGGCTCATTGGGGTTAACTTGTCCCTCCTCCCATTCATCCTGCTCGGATGCAGGCGCAACCAGGTCTTCGGGATCTTCGGCATCGTCTGGAGTGTTATTATCTCCGGTGACGGTATTGCTTTCTTTTTCACGACGTGATTTTGAGCGGCAGCGCTGACGTCGACGTTTTGGTGGTGCCTCGACGGGCTTGTCTTCTCTTAGATCCTTCCTGCCGTCGTTGTCATTCTTTTTGGGTGTATCCACCATATACACGTCATATGTGGAGGTGGCCGTCCAACGCCTGATAAAGGGCGGTTCTTGGCCTGGTTTGTCCCCGACATCGTCGTCCATGCCGTCGATGTCTTCGGAGGCATAGTCAAGCATGTTGGTTAAGTCTTCGATAGTGGCTACAAAGTGGGTGGTGGGTGGGATGCAAAATTCCCTGTGCTCAGCCCCTAGTTCGGGTTGGGCGTGGTTCGGGAGTGATTCTTCCGTAATGGCAAGGGATCACATTAAGTCCAAGGCCTCGCTTAAGAGAGAAGGCCCGATGGGGAACCGAGGACCTGCGGGGCTATGCATGGCAGATTCTACCAGGCCGTACTCACTAGACGCAGGCCTTGAGAGTTCGGAGTTGGCATCCAGAGGCGAGTTCAGCTCTCTGATGATAGGGAGAATCCTGCTTAACTCCAGGTTTGCCGAAGACATAGTTGCCTTTGGGTCTTCAAAAAAGAGCTCCGTAGAAGGAGAGAGTTCGGTGGGTTTCAGACACCCATCTTCGGATGAAGTGATCTTCTCTGGATCTAAGGCCAGGGCAGGGATGATAGTTGGTCTTTGAGCGGTGCCTGATGATGGATTCGATGAATTTCCTTCTTGGAGATGAGGAAAAGTGGTCGAGGCCGTGAACCCGTCGAAGATCAAGTCTCCTCGGATATCGGCGACGTAATTCAGGCTCCCAAATCTGATCTGATGACCAGGGGCGTAGTTGTCGATCTGTTCAAGGTGACCAACTGAATTGGCACGCAGAGCAAAGCCGCTGAACACAAAAAGCTGACTGGGGAGGAAGATTTCCCTGGAAACAACATCGTTGTTGATGATCGAACGAGCCATCAAACCTTTTGTTGACGACATAGTGGAACTCTCAATGAAAGCACCAACGTCGGTGTCAAAACCGGACGATCTCTTGTAGGGGGTCCCGAATCGTGCGTCTGAGGATCGAAGGTAACAGGGGACACAGGGAACACGATGTTTACCTAGGTTCGGGCCCTCTTAATGGAGGTAAAACCCTATGTCCTGCTTGATTGTATTTGACGAGTATAGGGGTTACAAGAGTCGATCTACCTCGAGATCGTAATGGCTAAACCCTAGATGTCTAGCCTATATGAATTCTGATGATCCCTATAGACTAACCCCTCTGGTTTATATAGACACCAGAGGGGCCTAGGGTTGTATAGAGTCGGTTTACAAAAGAAGGAAACTACACATCTGGACTCCAATCTGGCCATCACGCAAAGGAGAGTCCCATCCGGACACGGGGGAAGGCCTTCTACCATGTATCTTCGTGGCACATCAGTCCAGCCCATAACACACGGGCTGGACACCCGAGGACCCCTTAATCTAGGACTCCCTCACCCGGGTCTTTTTTCCATCATATAAGTTTCCGATATACTATTTTGCAATCTTTTACTTTCCGATCTATAAACCAAGAAACCCAAAAATATTTACTTCATCATTTGTTTAGTTTTATCTATCTCTATCAAATCTCACTTTTGCAAGTGACTGTGAAGGGATTGACAACCCCTTTGTCGTGTTGGGTGCAAGTTGTTTGATTGTTTGTGCAGGTATTGGTGATTTGTGCGTTGTCTCCTACTGGATTGATACCTTGGTTCTCTAACTGAGGGAAATACTTATCTCTACTTTGTTGCATCACCCTTTCCTCTTCAAGGGAAAACCAACGCAAGCTCAAGAAGTAGCATTCGATGATTAATCCCTTATCAGCCCCCGGCCTATATGATACCAGCTACCGATATCCTCAGTGAGTATATATAAGCCATGTGAATGAAACTAAACTCAATGGTAAACAACAATTCTTCCCAATATTGTCCTGTGTAAGTATATCTAAAGGCATGTTAAGCACAACATGCTAAATCAACCAAATATATCCATGGTAGACAACATAATCTCCAAATGATTGCTTCATGGTGAGGGTTTAAGCACGCTAGTTAAGGAAAACAAGAAGTGGAAAGGTGTGTTAACTGCAATAGGCCTAACATTTAAAAACAAGCAAACATAGTCATTCAAACATATATTGGGCAGGTCTAAGTACACTAGTTATTTTTCAATCAAATGGGAAGGCGTGTTAAATGCGACATGCTTAACAGCAACCAAATATAGTCATTCATAGAGGTATTGTTGAAACTGGTATTGATGAAACTGAACTGCGCTGATCATACTTGCACATATTGAACATCACATTGTGAATAACTGAAATAAACAAGGCATACTACGAACAACGAAAGATGACAACTGAAACTGGACATATGCTAACTACAAACAACCGAACAACCAAAAACAGTTGAAATAAACAAGGCGTAATGCAAACAACCAAATATAGCAATAAATACTGGACATGTTCTCACTACAAAAGGGGTTCGAGAAAACAAATCGCGGGATTCCCCTGGTGAAGAGGCACGACAAAACAAATCATGGGTTCCTCACTTGTCACAGATGGGTTCCTCCTCATGGTCATCGTCGATGATGTCTGACTTGGCAGCTGAGGATCCCATCCCAGCATCGCAAAACATGTCCTTAATAGATGACAAAAGGGGCTCCATGACAATGACGGATGGCAAATTGTTCATAACGAGCCACATGAGATCAGCGGTAGGGCCATCTATGAGATCGACGGCTATCGAACCTGAGTGGTTGGGTGTGGGCAACTTAACCTGTGACATAGCCTACGTCAAGTCGTCGCTGTCGACGAGCTTGATGTCATAGATGGCGTCCGTGACATACCAGAATGCTCTAGCCCGCTGATTGAAAGGTTGCGGCCAGTCATCTTCATCAGCTTCCTCGTTGGCCACCTCATCGACGTCGGGCAAACATGCCACGGTAAAGCTCTTTTGGGACATTCGCTCCTCGAGCTCCCCAAGAAGCGTAGCCAGGCTTAGGCTATGATGCTCTGGAGTGAGGGGGAGGGGAATCTATGAGAAAGCGGGCATTTGGCAGTCGTCATCTAAGAAACTTAGGGCGGCGAGGGTATGTATATCGGTGGGTAACCTACATGGGTAGACCGATAGAGGTTGTCCATGGAGGCGGCGTGGCGACGGTGATGTAGCTTTGGTTTCGAGCGAGGGAGGGGTGGTGTGTGTGTGTGTGTCTCTGTGTGTGTGAGCGGGGGATTTGGGGTGAGCACAGGATTTGGGGTTTGTGTGTGGAGGGAGGCCAAGGTGGTGTTTGAGGAAATGCCGCGGGTACTGAATATTTTACTAGGCGGGAGTAAAATGGTGGGGCTACCGAAATTTGGATCAAGGGATTCAAGCAGAGCGGGCGGGAGTAACAAACATGACACACGGTTAAAACATAATAATCATGTGCTATCAAACAGAAAAATCGTCCAACCGACCAGATATTTTTGAGATTGCGAGGGATGCAGGCGGGAGTAAAATGCTGGGGCTATTGAAAATTTGGATCAACAGATTGAAGCAGAGAGGGAGTAACTGACATCACACACGGTCCACACATACTAATCGTGTGCTATCAAATAGAAAAACCCTCTAGGCCGATAGATATTTTCTAGATTGCGAGGGAGTAGATATTTTTGAGAGCGGGAGGGAAGCTTCATGGAGCCCAATCTACTGTGATGATGTGGGTGACAAGGGCACGGGCACGCCACACGGGTAGTCCGAGGGAACCTTGTCTGTTGCACACTTGATCGCAGACAGTTGCTGCATCCGACTCGTCTGCTGTTTATAAATTTGAAGAAAAACAACGTGGGAAAGGGTCAGAACACGAACACACTTGCATGTGGAACAAATATATGTATGAAAAGGGTGTTTTTATGTTTAAAAACCCAATGCACAACTTTGATGTGGCACCTGTCTCACAGAGCGCACGTTATTATTGCTAGTCCCCCACCCTCGCCTCCCCCCCACACACTTTTGTGTTGGCTGGAGGGGAATCCTTGCTATGAACGCATGCCCTCAAATAGCTAGGTCTGACATCTCACCCTACCGTAACACAAAGCCAAAAGGTGTACATCATGGTTAATCCCCCCTTTGCTTCCGGTCAAATATGGACCATGTGCGGGCCCACAAATGTGTGCTTGTGGCGTGAGATGGGTGAGATCACATATGAACCACACCTGCGGGTGGCCCAATATATATACACACATATATAGGGTGGGTCTATTATGATAACATCCCTTAAGAATCTTATTCTAATAACACTTAGCTTATTCTGCTAAAACTTGAGCACCGCTAGTGCATGATAACCGGACCGCAGAGGAACCCCCCGAAAACTATAGTTGCCCTAAACCCGCTCCACCTTCTACCACACACGAACCCCACCCCCGGTTAACCACCTTCTTCCCCCACCTACCTCCTTGCTCTCTCCTCTCCCAATCTGGATAAGGAGCCTTCCTCCCCTACCCTCCCTCCTACTCTCAACCTCCACCGGCCACCACACGACTCACCACCCCCCCGATCCTCTCCATCTTCCACACAGGAGCCCACGAGGCGCGGCACCCATTATGTTGCCTCTAGGCCCCTGGCGTCCTTCCTCCCAACGTCAGAGCACCCCTCCTTCTTCCTCCCGGTGCAAGAGGTGCCGCGGACGGCCGCGCTCCATGTGTCCCTCGCAGCTCCTCCATCCCCCTGTCTCGACCCCAGATCAGGAGAGGATCCACCGTGCGGTGCCTCAGCCGTCACCGTTGGACTGCTCTAGATTAGGCGACAGGGGAGCCCCCTGCGTGGCCGTGCTCTGGATGCCCTGTCTTCCTCATCATATCCAGCCTCCGCGAGCAACACCGACACTCAGGAGGTCCTACCGCCGCATCCCTGACCCGCCAATGTGCCTTCGCGACACGACCCGCCGCTGCGCTCCTCACCTCTGCTTCCTCTCGTCCGTGGTGGAGCAAGGAACCCCTGGATCCATCAAGCTCGGCTCCCTCTTCCAGCCACGCGACCCCGCACCTCCCAGCCTAGACGCGTCCTGTGGTGCTCACCCACACGGGATCCCCCCCTCCCTAGACTCTGGCAGTCCCCTTTCCTGTTCTCCGCTTACGGCAAGAAGTGCAGGTTGCTCTTCGTTGCAGGTCGGTTGGATCATTGGTGCAGTACCCAAATCGCTAGTATTTTTGCTGCTGCTCGCACACATCACCGGAGGTTCACCGGAGCATCCCCTCGCAGCTCTCTCCTTCCCCAACATGCAGTTCACCAGCGATGGCCTTCAATTCATTTTGGTTGCTATCGATGCCATCGCCACAGCAGTACAATGTGCTCATGATGGTTTTGTGTGTATGTGTGTGTTTTGCATGCTAGCCAGTCGGTGGCCTATGATCCCGTACAATGCAAAAATAGCATAAAAATGAAGTGCTCTATTGTTCTATCCAAGTTTCAGTTCCCCTCAATATACATTGGACATGCAAAATAATTGTGTCGAGAGATTCACTTTTGTCCACAAAGGTTCAGTTTTATTGTGTGAGAGGTTCATTTCATGTCTTTTTTGTTTTTAGAGGTTCACTCAACTGTACTATGCATTTCTTTTCCTTTTAAAAAAATAACAAAAAGAATCATGTGTAGTCCTCTGTCATGACATTGCAATGCGCTTTCCTGTCTGATGCAACACACTAATATGGTCAATTTAACCCTATGGAACAAGTTAGAAAAAGACAAGAAAAATTATGCGGTGCACTTACACTACTGCAGGATGCTGCTAACACGACACTACGACCAAAGACCCATCGACGAACTGTGTGCGATGCAATAATCACAAACGGTGGTGTAAAATAACTGTCAAAAAAGGTGCAAACCCTTTGTGATGGCGGGCACATCAAACATGATTCAGATTTTAGTTGCGTGTGCGATGCTGAGCATACGGTTGATCCATATGAACTGTTTGCGATTAGACAGAACAACAGAAACGGGTAGCCATATCAATGTGTGCGATATACAGCATACAGTTCGCTCCAATGAACTGTTTGCGATGATCGAGGTGAACACAAATGATTTGGTGTAACAAGATGTGTGTGATACCCGGCAAACCGGCCAATAATCAGAATTGTGTGCGATCATTATAGACAGCCCATACGGTCTTTTTTTGTGAATTGTGTGCTTGTTAGGGCACATAGTTCAACAAACCAACATGTGGGCGATAATGTAGAAGATATCTATCGAATACTTATTACTAACCGTCTGCGATGAGATTGACAGGATATGTACAGTTTGCTTAATTTAGTCCTTCTTGTTGTTGTTGTTGTTGGATGGCCCCACGACATCATCTTGGCGAGGACGCTTCTTGCCGCTGACGGTTGGCTTTTCATCGCTTCCGTCATCGTCATCATCGTTGCTGTCGTCGTCGTCCTCCTTGTTTGACCATTCATCCTCATCAGCATCGCCGTCCTCTTCTCCATACTCCGACGGCTCCTCGTCTGTCTAGTTTTCATCTGACGAATCCGGAGGCGGCGTCCCTTGCATGATCTGGATATAATCGAGGTCTGGGCTTGATGCCGGACTCATGGAAGATGAGCGGGATGATTCCGATGTTGACCTATCATCAGGCGCCAGACTGCTGGCCGAATTATCGTCCTCGCTGTCGCTCGACATGGCTGCAGAGTGTGTGCCAGTGTGTAGCGCGGCCTACCGGGGACGATGAAGATGGTGGACACTTAAGCAGGGTATGAAGAGAAGAGGAAATGCCAATTGAAGCGGGGGTTGACGTATTATCTAACCGCTGATATAATCAACCGCAATTATTTGTACCCAATCGCTCCAAATTCCCGGGGTTGCGCAGGACTCCTATTGGCTGGTTTATTTTTTCAGGACAAAAAGAAGGAACAAGTTTTGGGATTATGCACCGGTACCGGTACGAACAAAGTAGGACAGTTGGCAAGCAATACTTTGAGCTCTTCTTATTGATAAAGCCAGTAATAACCAAACTACAAAGGAAAAGAAAAAAAGACAAACAAAAATATCTGCATGAATCTTTGCGTAACATCAATGGCATAGGACCTAGATGTGTATTACTTAGAGCACATCATGATGTGCTTTAGCAATACTGTCAAACAAAACCCCTAATCATCATTGCAAATAGCGCATAGAACATGGCTAATGCGACGACCAGAACTACACATGCTAGTTCTTTATTGTCTCTAGCTCTCATCTGTTGCCTATGATTGATTCTTTCTTGCTTTTATCATACTGATTGTACATTCCAGATCAGCCAGTTTCTTCTTCAACTTTACGTTATCTTCTACGAGCTTGGTGATAACACTCCGATCCCTGCCATGCCATTCTTCATCCAGCCAGTTAACAAAGGCACAAGCCTCATATCTCTACCAATGTTAAATAGTATTCAGGATGAGAGGTGGCATTAACTGAAGTAAAACGATGAACTTAGCACTAACCTCTAAGGGGCAACTAAGAAACCGCCTGCCAATGTCAAATCCCTCCGTGCATACACGTCGAGCGAGAGTGTACCCATGCACACAACTCAACTTTTGGTACTTCTCGGTGGCGCAAAACTTGGAGTCAAACTCGTGTTGCGGGAGTCTGGAGTCATGCTCCGGATCCGGTGGCAGATCGCTTTCCTGGGGGGTGTTATTCAAGACAGATTCAGCAAGGAGCTATACTTTGGACATGCTAAAAAAGATTGGGATAGATTGGAACCTGACAGGACGATTCGGATCCGTAGTACACGTGCCTTCTGATGACCTTAGGCAAGTGCTCGGCGGCTATCGCCGTCGTGGAAGCGATACAAGCAGGAGCACCTGCACCGAAACCATCAGCACCACTCGTCTGCATTCCCCCAATGTCAGCGCCACGCGAGGGAATTTGGAGGCTATGTAGGGATTTGGGGGAAATGGGAAAACTGTGGGGATAAGCTAACGGCCGGGAACTACTTATGACACTATATGTTGTATATGACACACTGTTCATACATGTCGTTTGTGTTAGGTATTACAATGTCACACACGATTTCCGCACCAAACCATGTGAGAAGACAACGTAGGTTAGACACGGTTGTCGTTACATAATCGTATGTGATGTACTACCTTGTCCATATTTGAATTAAAGTGATACCGTGTAAACAGCCACTCTGCATATATAGATGGCGGCGACAGCCTAGGCAGTGGCTACTGGAGAAGAGGTCAATCCTCGGTCAGTGGGCGGTGGCGGCGTCATAGGAGGTCAATCCTCGGTCTATGGCGGGAGATAGGAGGAGCTCAACCATCAAGGTCGGAGCGGTGTGATTCGAGCACATCCATCACGGTCGATGGCGGGATAGTGGAGGTCAAACATCAGGCAGCAGCCGCACTAAGCTTTGCTCCTCGACCCTACTATCTCGGCGTGCCGCCGCATCGCGCTTCTCTATCTGCTGGGTGGAGGTCGCCGCATGGCTAATTAATTAAGGTATTCTTTTTGTGAGTGGCTTAATTAAGGTATTCAATTCCTAAGGGTGGTGTTGTACTAGTACTCTACATGTAAATTGACTGGCCACTAATTTTTGTCATTGCACGTCTGGATAACAACATGGAGCGCCCTCAGTAATTATGAAAATAAAACCTTGTGATTTATGCACTCATCTTTGGGCAGCAGTTAATCCGTGTATTAGTGTTGTTGTTTTGTTTTTAATTACCATTCGTGTGGTGAAGATGGAACGATCTCGATCGATGAAGAATCAGAAAACTGTAGATTTTATCAGTGGCGTGAAAGAGTTCATGAATTTTGCTGAAAGTACAAAGAGGAGAATTGGTGATGCGGATAACATCCTGTGTCCATGTACTCATTGGGCTAATACAGAGTCACATGAAGTTGTAGATGTCTAGTTGCACTTGGTCTCTAGGGGATTCATGGATGGATATACATGTTGGACCAGACATGGTGAAGAGGAGGTCATGGATGAAGATACCCAGGGCAGCGACATGCCAAACCCTGATCAGTGTCACATGGATGTTGAATCTAACATCGGGGCAGAGGCGTCAAGCTACCAATGGAACACCAGAAAGCCGAAATTCCCACTGGAAAACCAAGACGTCGACGCAGATGACGACGATGGTCTTCATATGCTAGATTTTGCTGCAATGATTGCAGATTTCGAGGGCCCAAAAAAGGATATGCTTGGGTGCAAGGATCTGCCAACCAATGATGCAGACTCCAAGAAAGAATTGTATCCAGGCTGCAAAAAGAAATATTCCAAGTTGAGTGCCACCATGGAGCTTCCCAGATTTAAAGCAGCAAACGGTCTATCAAACAAGGGTTTCACAGAGATGTTAGGTCTTTTCAAAGAAATTCTTTCAGAAGATAATGTGCTCCCCAGAAGCATGAATGAAGCGAAGAAAATTGTTTGCTGACTAGAACTTGAAGTACAGAAGATACATGCTTATGTGAATGATTGTATATTTTACCATGGTGAGTACAAAGATTCGCGTGCATGTCCCACATGCAAGCATGCACGATACAAGTGCAGGAGAGCAAAGGACAAGTACAAATTGGACGACGAGATCATGACAGGAATCCCGTTCAAGGTTGTTTGGTACTTGCCTTTAATTCCAAGGCTGAGGCGTTTGTTTGCAAACCCTAGAGGGGCAAAGAGGTTGCGGTGGCATCATGATGAGCGAATTGCGGAAAAGTTTATGAGGCACCCGAATGATGGGGCTCAGTGGAAATTATTCGACAACAAGTTTGTAGACTTTGCCAAGGATCCTCGAAGTATAAGTCTGGGGGAGTGTACTCACGTGATGAATCCTTTTGGTGATATGAGCACCAATCGCAGCACATGGCCGGTGCTTCTGTGCATACATAACCTAGCTCCTTGGTTGTGTACGAAGCAAAAAATACATTATGATGTCAATGATTATCCAAGGCCCAAAGCAACCTGGAAATGACATCGACATTTACTTTCAACTACTAGTAGAGAACTGCTGACAGTGTGGATAGATGCGCCTGCTGTAAAATGTTATGATGCTTACAGAAAGGAGATTTTTGATCTACATGTGATGCTGGTGCACACCATTCAACATATGCCGGCATTAGGCAACACATCGGGGCAGAAAACAAAGGGAGATGTGGGGTGTGCCACATGCATGGATAGGACAGCTAGCAGAATACTTTCCAACTCGCACAAAACCGTGTATTTGAGTCAACATAGGTTCTTACGGAAAAATCACCCATACCGAAAGATGAAAGCTGAATTTGATGGTATGACAGAGGCAGGTGTGGGCCCAAGACCCTATGAAGGGGAGGTGGTCCACAACATGTCTAAAAAATTAATGTTGTGCTTGGCAAGAACCACCCTTTGATGGTGAAACAAACACCCAAGGGTCAAGTGTTTAAGAAGAAATCGGTGTTCTGGAAATTACCTTACTGGGAGACTCTATGTGTACATCACTACATCAATGTCATGCACGTAGAGAAAAATGTATGTGAAAGCATCCTTGGTATTCTGCTCAAGATTAAAGGTAAAAGAAAGGATGGTGACGGTTCATGGCTCGATATGCTTGCTGGTCAATCAAAACGCAAGAGTGAGGCAGAAGATGATGACAAATTCATCAAAGCTCACCAGAGTTACACTTTCAGTACAAAAGAACCAACACAGTTCTTCACCTATTTGTTGTTAGTTAAGACACCCTCTTCCTACTGGGCAAACATCAGAAGTCTCGTGTATGTGAGCTCAGGTAAAATGAAGTTGGGACACATGAAGTCACATGATTGCCACGTAATGTTGACACAAATCCTCCCGGTGGCCATCAGGAATCTGATGGACAAAGATTATAAGAAACACACTCGTTGACATCTGTGATTTCTTCAACCAACTATGTCAGAAAGTTGTAGATCCTGAACAGTTGGATCATATGTAAGATGATATTGCAAGAATATTGTCCAACCTAGAGATGTTTTTCCCACCGTCATTCTTTGATGTCATGGTCCATCTCACTGTGCACCTTGTCGACGAGATAAAGTATTGTGGTCCCGTGTTTCTTCGCAACATGTATCCTTCGAGCGGTTCATGGGAATAATGAAGCCCTTTTGTCGGAAGCGAAACCATCCAGAGGCAAGCATCCTACAAGGTTATTCCGCGGAGGAGGTGGTTAAGTTTTGCACCGAATACATGAAACAAAGACCTATAGGTTGGCGCCTCTCTCTCTACAAGGGAAGGATGAAAGGTAAGCCGCTCCTTGCTGACACGCAAATGGCTACACCTGGAGCATTGGCAGAGAAATCCCATTTGACGGTACTGCTTAACAGCCCAGTTCTCAGCGCTTATGCCGAAGAACACTTGGAGGAGATACGCCAAAGCTTCTTACCAATGGTGCCTTCATCAGATGTGGAGATGAAGGAGGACACTAAGAACAACGCCGAATGGCTGAAGAATCATTTGGCACAAGGACCCATCGGTGACATTGCTATGTGGTTGGCACAAAAGCCATCACCTACAGTGTTGACATAGCAAGCATATGACATAAATGGATACACGTTCTACACTGTGGAACGTGATCAGAAGGCCTCATATTAGAACAACTCTGTATGAATAGAATGCATGACTGTAAATGAAGCTGATAAAAGGGTATACTATGGAACCATCAAAGAGATTTAGGAGCTTGACTATGTGAAATTTAAGGTGGCATTATTCAGGTGCGCATGGATCCCTCTTGGTCATGTAAGTATTGGTGAGTACAGGAAGACCTGTGTTAATAGGACAACGATGGCATATCACACGGACCCATTCATTCTTGCCATCGATGCTACCCAGATTTTCTTTGTGGAAGACCCCTTGCATAAGAACTGCCATGTAGTGATGCATGGGAAGAGAAGGGTATTGGGTGTCGACGATGTTGCCCATGAGGACGAGTACGATGAATTTGATGAGTTGCCAGCCAAGGGATCACGCACCGATGTAACAGGGAAGCGTAAAATCATCAGAAAACCCAAGTTCATTCAGGGTAAACGTAATGATCCCAGTTCCCCCATGTACATGGGAATTAAGCCGTAAGACTAGTCTTTATGCCTACCCTCACTACAAAAAATAAGACACATCCGTGACATTTTGGGCCGAATGAATTTTTTTCTGTCATACTTATGACACTTTTATGACGATAATTGTGACAAAACCCGGTATCATCATAGATGTGGTGGGTTCCTACTTCTATGACAAAAAATCATGACAGAAAATGGGATTTTCGTCCTGGGCCGGCCGGAGATGCTACTGCATGACATTCTTTGCGCCGTCCATGAAGGAAAAAACCATGGTAGAAGCGAGGGCGAGGAAAATATTAGGGTGTTCCCAGTTACGGTGGGTGGTTGGGGCCGAGCGATGTGCGTTTCTCTCGTACACACACGCGCGTGGGTGTGAGGCGTTGGGCTCTAACTGAACCCAAGCGAGGCGTTGGGCTCTAACTGAACCCGAGCGATTGCACTGCAGGCTACGCGTCACTGAACCCGAGCGATCGACCGTTGGCTGTTAATTAAGCCCAATCGAGCGATTCCTTCGCTACTGGTGCTAACTGAAGCCGATCGATACTGCCTCTGGATGAACACTATTAGGGAAAACCCTAGTAGTAGCGCGGGTAATTGCCTAGTAGTAGCGCGGGGGCCTGCGCTACTGCTAGGGCGCTATAGCTAACTTTTAGCAGTAGCGCGGGTGGTACCCGCGCTACTGCTACTTCTAGTAGTAGTAGCGCGGTTGCCACCCGCGCTACTACTACTTAGTTGTAGCGTGTTTCAAGGCCCCAGCTACTAATGACTAATTGAGAATTAAAAAAAATTCCATCCATGGCGGCTGCTTTTGCTGGGCATCGTCCTCTCCATCCATGGCTGCTACTTGTCCTGGAGGGGATGAAGTTGTCCGTGGTGATGGTGCTTCCCCACCCAACTTGTGCCCGTACCTCTCGTCTACTGCTGCTACAAGAGAAGAGAAAATTATTAGAAAGAGGAATAGAGAGATAGAGAGAAGTAGGAGGAGGAACTCACCGGTGACCACCGGAGTTGGAGCTGACGCCCGAAACCCTAGATGAAGCTCGATGACCTGCTGCTGCTTGTCGTGGGACCCTTGACTCGGTGAGGAGGTGCAAGTGGCTGCGTCCATGGCGGATCTGGCCGCCGCCATGGATGACGCTCTGTTGGTTTCCGTCTCCTTCCACCAGCGGAGAAGAAGGAGCATGGAGGGGGAGGGGAGGGGTCTGCAGTGCCGTCAAGGATGGAGGATGGAGGGGAAGGGGGAGAGGAGGTCGCCGGATTTTTTAGTGCCACCGAGGTGCGAGGCCCGCAGTGGCGGTGGGTGAGGAAGGGAATGGCGAGTGGGGGGAGAAGGGGAATCAAAAGAGTGTGGGTTTGGATTTGGGCCTCAGCACGCTATGTGTACATATGTCTTGGTGGGTCGATAGTAGTAGCGCGGGTTTATACCCCTCGCTACTACTATGGCATGTCCCGGGTGGGCACGGTAGAGACCACTTAATAGTAGCGAGGGTTATAAACACGCGCTACTACTATCAACTTAGTAGTAGCGCGGGTTTATACCCCTCGCTACTACTATGGCATGTTCCGGAGGCGCACGACAGAGACCACTTAGTAGTAGCGAGGGTTAAAAACCCACGCTACTACTATCAACTTAGTAGTAGCGAGGGGTAAAAACCCGCGCTACTAGTAAGTTGCAGTAGCGAGGGTTATAAACCCTCGCTACTAGTAAGCGTCTGCCTATAAGCTTTTCCCTAGTAGTGGAACAGTGAGCGTTGCTGGGGGGGTTTGTATGAACAGTTCCTGGTGGGGGTTGATGAACAGGACCCCATGGTGTTGCCTCTGGATGAGCAGGACCCCGATCGATCGAGCTGGTTGGGACTGGATGAATAGGACCCCGTGGAGGGCTAGATGAACAGGACGACCCCGTGGAGGGCTGGATGAATAGTAGACGGAGGAGGGTTGGATGAACAGTAGCCCGTGGAGGGGTGGTTGAACAGGAGCCCATGTGGAGAGGGCTGGTTGAACAGTAGCCGGTGGAGTAGCGCGCGGTGGAGGCTGGATGAACAGGAGCCCGTGGATGAACAGTCGCAGGTGGAGGCTGGAGGAGGTCGACGGTGGATGAACAGTAGCCCGTGGAGGCTGGAGGGGGTCGATGGTGGAGATGAACAGTATCCCGTGGAGTCCCGTTTTGTGGTACACCACACCCCTCCCGATGAACAGGACCCTCGTTTCGACCGTAGCGCTCCAACACAAGTCCGTTTCCTCCGTTTTGCGGTACGCCACACCCCTCCCGATGAACATGACCCCCATTTCGACCGTAGGAGGTCCGTTTCCTCCGTTTTATGGTACGCCAGACCCCTCTCGATGAACAAGATCCCGTTTCAACCGTGGCCGGTCGAACACAAGGCCGTTTCCTCCGTTCTGCGGTACGCCAGGCCTCGTTTCCATTGGCTGTTCCGTCCAAGCCCTCCCGATGAACACGACGACGCATTCTATTCCGACCCAGCCGGTTCGCTCCCCATGAACACAACGAGGACGCTGTTTCTCTGCTCCGACCCAGCCATGTACACGAGCCCTGGCCGTACGTATGCGCGAGTAGGCGTTGGAGAACCTGCCCGTACGTACGTACATGGCCGTATTTTCTTTCTTGCACACTGGCCGCTGTACGTACGTGTACATGCTACGTGCGCGCCTCTACTACGACACATGCGCTCCTCTACATTGACCAGTATGTACGTACACGTTCGAGACCAGAATGACAACGCTATGTAAGCTTCGACCACATGGGTCCCGACTGTCAGGCACTTCCTTGCATGCGAAGATGTAGCTGGTGGGTCCCAGGAGTCAGGGGGCGAATCGTTTTTTTGCCCGGACGCACTTCCTTTCCTGCGAAGATGTCGCCGGTAGGTCCCAACAGTCAGGGGGAAATGTTTTTTTCGCAAAATGCGGTGGCCCGTCCGGTGGGTCCCTGTTGTCAAGTGGAGGAATAATTATTTTGCGGGTAATAAGGAGGTACTTCCTTGCGGCCGCCATGGACCCAGCTGTCAGCCTATCCCCGTAGAGTACTGTTCCAATGGAAGTCGTTCCTTGACCACGTTGACCACGCCGCGCCGAGAGCACCCTGGCGGTGGACGACGGCGAGGCCTAGGAAGGGGACGACGTGTATCCGGGGAAGACGCGGCAGTGGATGCCCATGAGTAGAGGAGTATGAGGGTTCATTGGTTTGCTGCGGTGTGAGGCTGTCGTCGCCGCAGAATAACAGGGGGTGTGGGTGAGTAGAGGAATGGCCTGGCTAGCGGTGGGAGTAGTAGGCGGCGGTGAGGCCTCCGCAGCATCGTCGCTGGCCACGGGAGGCAGGAGCACGAGGCACGACCGGCGCTGGTTTGGGCGGCTGGAGCAAGAAGACCAGAGGTTGAAGAAGCACTACGGCCGTTGGATGGACATCTTACGGTCACTGGAGCTAGAATCTTGCATATTGACTAAGTTGACAAAGCCCTTTGTCCCCGTCAACTTAGTAGGCCCACAAGTTAGCCTCCCACTATACTGGGTCCCAGCTAGCAGGGGGAGTATTCATTTTTTATGCGTAATAAGGAGGCACTTCCTTGCGTGCGAAGATATAGCTGGTGGGTCCGAGCTGTCAGCGGAGGTAACGTTTTTTCGGGAAATAGAGAGGCCCTTTCGGTGGGTCTCAGATGTCAGGTGGAGGAATCATTATTTTGCACGTAATAAGGAGGCATTTCCTTGCGTGAGGCCATGGACCCAGCTGTCAGCCTCTCCACGTACAGTCCACTTCAGATGCATGTCGATCGTTGACCATGTTGACCAGGCCGCACCGAGAGCACCAGGGCGGTGGACGACGATGAGGCCTAGGAAGGGAACAGAGCCAGGGAAGACTCGACAGTTGTTTCCCATACGGAGGGGAGTACGACTGTACGAGGGTTTACTGGTTCGTTTGCCGTCGCCGGAGAATAACAGCAGGTGTGGGTGAGTAGAGGGATGGCTAGGCCAGCGATGGGAGTATGATGGGGCGGTGAGGCCTGCGCGGCAGCACAGCCGGCCGTGGGGAGGAGGGACCAGGCCGTCCCGCCGGCGCTTGTTTGAGTGGCTGGAGCAGGAAGAGCAGAGATTGAAGAAACACGACAGCCGTTGGATGGACATCCGACAGTCACTGCTTGTGCGTCAACCTTTTTTTAGGAAAGCCTCAAATCTGTGGAAAACAGCATACAACCCATTTGCCGTTATTTCTAATAATTTACAGCCCATTTGCTAATTCTTAAGGTTTTTTTGGAGCCCATATTATTTTTGTTAGCATTACAGCCCATATTGTGGCCACGGTTAAAAAATTATACGAAATTTTGCTTATTTCTGTGCGGTCTGAACTGTTTTTAATCCTAAAATTTCGAGTCACATTCAAACTGATTTTAAAAATAAATGTATATCAATATAAAATCCAACAAATTGTCCATGCATAAAAATCAATGCAATTTAAAATCTCGAAAAGAAAAAAAAGAAATTTGAAACTAATTGCCGGTTTGATGTGTTTTAAAAATGTACAACCCATTTCTCATTACTAATAGGCCATTTTCTCGGCCAGCCGAATGAAGCTCTCCTCGTCTTGAAAGATTTGCAGCCCAAGAGGCCTCACAAAGTGACTTACTTGGCAAATCGCAAAAGAAACTAGGCTAGCCATTTTCAGAAAGAAAAAAAACTACTGGGCTGGTCTGTGGTAAACATAAAAGAGAAGGTTGTCTAGACAGGCCAGAGTGCCCCGCACAGCCCAGTTGACACCCTACATCCGTCTCAAAAACAAATTAGATAAATGCCACTCCAATTATGGCAAATTCATAAAAATGCCACTGCAATTTCCAAACTTTGAAAAATGCCATTGCAATTTTTGCAAACTTTGGAAAACGCCACTGCAATTTGCAAATTTGAAAAACGCCACTCCAGACTTCGAAAAATGCCACTGGATATGGCATGAAATGGCATTTTTCAAAGTTTGGAAATTGCAATGGCATTTCTCAGAAACACCAGATTTGGAGTGGCATTTATCAAATTAACCTAAAACAAAAATAACTGGATGAGCTGCTGGGTCCCTGGTGTCAGCCGCTCGTTGTGCAATTCTCTCGTTTATTGACTACGTTGACAATGGCAGGGGACCTAGATGTCAGAAATCCATTAGGAGGAGCCATTTTTTTATTGGCTTGAAATAAGGAGGCACTTGCTTGCATACTGCCATGACCTTGGCGGGTCCCTGCTGTCATCCTCTCCATGTACAATCATCTCCTGATTGTGTACGCTTCAACTTGGTAGGCCCACAAGTCAGCCTCTAAACCCGTGGAGGACAAATACAACCCATTTATATAAAAAATAATAGCCCATTCCATATGTTCAAACAAAAAGTTCAACATTCAGAGCAAAGTAACAGGTTTGATGCACATATAGAGTACCGAACTTCCACGTTGACAACCATCATAGCCAAGTTAACTATCTACTCCCACTAATACTCTAGTAGCGTACAAGTACTAACTTACTCTTAGCTAACTAGACGATGCCAACCGCCATCTGCGATACACGCTAAACGCCGGCACCGGCGTCCTCCGCCTCGCCTCGGACTTCCAAGAGGTGCGATAGGGCGCGTTGCTCGCGCGCGTTGGCCCTTTCCATGCCGGCGTGGTCCACCGAAGCTTTGGCTTCTAAGCGGGAATCCCACTTGACGAGCTAGTAGTAAAAATCAGCGTCGCAAACG
This sequence comes from Triticum urartu, assembly GCF_003073215.2. Taxonomy (NCBI): domain Eukaryota; kingdom Viridiplantae; phylum Streptophyta; class Magnoliopsida; order Poales; family Poaceae; genus Triticum; species Triticum urartu. The sequence continues at coordinate 197,034,228 of NC_053026.1, read as the reverse complement.
TGTGCGTGCCCGACAGCCTCCAGGGCTATTTGCCGGGCGCCGGCCTCCACGTAGTCGGCCCAGTTGCGGGCGCTCTGCTCGCGACTCAGAGCGTCGGTGCACTGCTGCTCCATGTCCCGCTGCCGGCGCAAATCGGCAATACGCTGCTCCTCCGCCAGGCGGTCGCACTCCAACAACTCCTCATAGTCCGCATTGCCATCTAAAGACCGATAGAATGCCTCCTCCCTCCATCTGCCTTCCGGTGAAAAATCAAACACTAGTTCCGGCGGTGACCGCCTGTGTTGTCGCCTATCGCGGACGGGCGGGGGCATGGCGGACGTGGCAAGGGCGAGGATAAGTGGCGAGCGACGTCGGGCCGGTGGGGGCTTATGAGGATAAGGCGAGTTGGGTGATGGTGCCACCGGAGAAGCCCGGGAAACAGTAATTATAGGCGGAAGGTAGGCAAACTAGCGTGTCGCGGGAAACGCGATGGTCATCGCGGTCATCGAAATTCAATGCATAAGCAGGCATGGCTTAGCGCGCCAGCTTGCCGTGGAAAACTAGAAAAAATGAAATTATGATTGTGTCGTCCCGTCCCATGAGTGGTGCGTCCCGTCCGTGCTGGGTCACACGCCGGCATGACGGTCAAACAAGTGCACATGAATCATCCAGATGAGGTACTCCCTCCTTGTCAAAAATGATTCCACCACTCATCATCTACCTTGGTTGGTTAGATTTTTGAATTAAGCCCTGCAAACCGGAAATGAGGTAGTACATGCGTGATCCACTATTTATTCGTGTAGGATCGAGTAGGTCGTTTTTTGAATTGAGCCCTGCAAACCAGAAAGGAGGTAGTACGTGCGTAATCCGATATTTATCCGTGTAGGATCGAGTAGGTCGGATAGTGTACGTGTAGGATCGAGTAGGTCGTATGGTGTACGTGTACGATCGCATTAGCGGATGAATGTTCGCTGGGAGATAAGGCATTTGCGAACATTTTTGCTGGCAGTTTCTTCAGATTCGCAAGGCATTTTCTTCAGACCAGCTTGTCAGTTTCTTCAGAGGTAGGCATTTTTATTCAAAAAACTACAACTTCGGATCTTGCGTCGGAACTAAAACTGCCAGGAGCGCATTAGTAGGCTAGCTAGTGATGGATCAGTAACTTGTAAACACTTAGCGAACAGAAATAAGGAACTGTTAGTAACTTGTAAACACTTAGAACACAGAAATAAGGATCATGCTGTTCACAACAGTAAGAGCCGATCCCTTCAAAATGTTCACACGAGACTCACAGGCCTGGCATTGTAATATGTTCACATTAGTAGCCCAAATTCAAAACCAACTAGTACGATTCCCATACATAAGATCAACATGTTAATGCATCTCAATGATTCACAAATCATATATAAATATGTAGCTCCAAAAGCAAAGATCTAGAAAAAATATCTGTTCTTCCTACTAACTGACAGAGGCTAAGGTGTCCCGATGTTTCGATGAGATGGTGGCTATCGTTTTCTGTGGGAGTCGACCTTGACGATCCGACTATGAACGTGCGAGACGTCGCGCCTTAGCAATCGCTAAACCAACTTCCGAGGGTTATTGACCACGCCGGAGCACGGTCAACCTGACCACGAGGGTCTGTTTCCTGCGAGCAAACGAAGAACAAGCAAGAAACTGAGATTGCAATCGGGATATTGCGAATATAAGCTGAAAGCTTTATTGATCAAGGTGGGGTTCTGTGACGTCTTGGTCTGGTCGTTGGACACAAACGAAGTACGCGAAGTTGCAGCTATGGCGAACTTTTAATCTAAACAAAACCCAAAGTCTAAACGACGCCCTAAGGGCTGTATATATGGAGGAAGAGGGGGGAATTTCGTGGCCCTTGAGGGTGGGGTCCGAAACCAACCCTAACTCTTGTTTCCCCACACATACGGACTCTAAAAATAGCCTATACTTAAGTATTTCGAAATTACATGGGCCTGGCCCATTAATAAGGTGACGCAGCACCTAGAATAGCCTATGGACGAATATTATGAAGTGGCATCTTGTATATTTCGTCCAAGGCTTCATGCACTCCTTATGGCGGCTTCAAAGTCCTGAAATCATCACTTGTAACTCCGGTCTTGATCCCCTTGCGCATGCCATCAACTCCATGCGTGTTCTTGCTCCAATGTTCATCCTTCTCCAAGCTAGGCCCTTCATTTGTAAGCAAAACAAATGTATCCAATTTAGGCAGCATCATAATCTCATGAACATTAGAATCATTACCAAGAAACGAAAGTACCTGGTAATTTAATTGGCGTGCGCGAGCTCTAGTAATTGGTCCAGTATATGTAACAGTAGGGGTTGTGGGTGTAACAATGGTATTGATGTCCTCATCACTAACATGGATGCTTCTCTTGGCCAACATTCAGTTCAGACTGAAAGGCAAATTTGTTTGTGAAGTCTACAATTCCTCTTGCAAACGTAAGTGGTTTCACCAATAGCTGGAACCATGAGAATGAACCACACATGATGGAGGAACATTCACTGCAATATGATTTGGTCTTCTCTCGATCACACGGCGAGACTATTTTCGGAATACAAACCTTAACTTAGGCAAAATGATGCCCATTGTATAATAACACCAAAGCAATGAAGCACCTAGTGTTGGCCAATAAATAGTACAGTACTACTTTTCTGCAGTCCATGAAGTGACTATCCAATCTTTCTGTGTCTATTTTCAAATGGCACTGCATGCAGTGACTATACTATTCTCTTGTGCAGTTCAACCAAAATTGCGGTCACTTTGTGTGTTTGCCAAATAGCAACGGGCAGACATCTCTGTCTGCACAAATATCAGGCAGCTAGTAAACATATACCCCACATTGTATTTTCGGTTTAAACATGTCCCTTCCGCTTAGCATCTGTCATGTTTTGCACTGGACAATTTGATACAGTCATGTTTTACCCTGGACAATTTCATACTTAATTGATTTGCTGGTTCAGAGTAGAAATGTAGCGCCTATTCTTCATCAGACCAAGGATATCCATGTTCGCAGTGATGGAAGAGGTGAAATTGATACAACCGAAATTGAGCATCCAATCATTGAATCCTGTCCTGCACCTCCAATGTAGGTCCACCCTGCCAATAAATTCACATGCAGAACACTAGTATTACTATCTAATGATAGTACAAAAAGAGTAGCAAGATAGTAGCAAACCATGTACCTTCGTAATGAATAGCTCATAGTGCCACCAATTGGATATAAAGGTTTGGAAGAAAACATGTTCCTAATGTTGAACCAGTTGAACTTTTTGTGCAGTTCCACTAAAATCGAGCATCCCTGTTTGCATAGATATTGAAAGTGTGATTACTATAAAAGTGGCACTAGTTGAAGCATAGACTCACAAATATAAGCATTCCAATTTTTTAATGGGAAAAGGTAGCAAGACTATTTCTAACCACCTGTTTGAAGGAATAAATAAGGCAACACCGGCTGATGTCAGAAAGGCATATATAGTTATTTCTGAAAGAATGATCGATTCCTGACATTTCCTCTTCTTTTAAGCATATTTTGTGCAGTTCAACTAAAATAAAATGCCATCACCGCCTTGACAATTCAGTGACACTGTACAAAAGGAAATGACTTAACATTACATCATGATGTCAGGTATGTAGTCAATAGGCATTAGAGACAAACATACAGACCTCCTCCAATAACATAATGAACATTAATTTTAACAAAGGTGTGACTAGCTTTACCAGGATAATTTGAGTGAGCTCTACACCCTCTGTTCCTTAATATAAGACGTTTTCGCATGTCAATTTAAAGTACCCAAACGTCCAGTATTTAGAAAAACAGGTAGTAGTTTTCTTGAGCACATATCTGGGAAAGCTTGCCACACTTTATATATGTCCATACGCTAATGCAACACCATTCAAATAGTACAAATATACACTAATCCAGTGGCTAGTGCTAGTAGAGTAGTTATTTTATTACAGGTTACAGTATAATGGTTTTACTGAACAGATTTCCATAGGCTCTAGCATTGGAAGATTTCTATAAGAATTAACAATACAAAATGTAAAGGTAACAAGTTTCAGCATTGGTATACTAGCTGTGCAAGAGCATTAAACCAAATACAAAAGTCTGAAGGTAACTAGCATTATTAACTAATGATAGTATTAAAAAATTGCAAACCATGTACCTTCAAGGTAAATATCATTTCGAACTCAAGTGGACATGAAAAATTGCTATCCCAATCTTGATAATCGATCAAACATAAAAACTTGATTGAACGAATCAATACAATAGCCAAAGGAGGAGGTGCACACTCTTGACCTTTCCTCGTCTTCATAATTTTTTATGCAGTTTAACAAAAATAAAATGACATCAGCACCTTGGCATTTAGATGACACTGTACAAAAAAAATTAACTTATCTCATGAAAGTGAGGTATGTAATCGATCAGCATTAACAGTGCAAAAATCTGAAGGTAGTAACAAGTTTCATCGTTGGTATACTAGCTGTGCAACAACATTAGAATGCCTTAGCTGAAAAATCTTTAATACATCCACAATCAATAGCTAACACTGAAATAATCCAGAGACATTAAATGGCATAGATTAAATTTATCGGTGGCATTAGACTGAGTGCGACATTAGTTAAATGTGGCATCACTTTAGTAGTAGCATTGGTTGACTTTACCGCTAGCGTTATACTAACAGCAAAAAAGTGGCAATAAGAGCATGGGAGACCCATTTGGACAGTGGGCGCACCAGTACGATGTACCTCCACGGACGCATAGAGTGGTGAGGGAGGTATGGTTGCCCAGAGCAACAAATATCCAGGCAGCATATGTGGATTATGTCCCATTTTTGTTCTCTTTAGCCACCTTTTTCCTATGTGAGGACAACAAACCGACCGACCTGGTCATTCTCTATTGCGTTGTCATGCCTTTCTACCCTTGTTCAACCAAGAGACACGAGACTCGTTCCTTAGCTACTGATTTTCCCCTTTTCAACCTAGATGCGGGTTCGATGCCTACTCTCTTGGACAGTACAGTCTCCCTTCCTTTCCTTATTCAACCCCGACATGGATTACTCTACATGAATTAGGGTTTCCTTTAATAGTGCAAATTAAGGTTTTCGTCTGCGTGACCAGCAGAGCAGAGGATAGGAAATTGAGAAGATGGTGGAGTGGAAAAATATCCACATGCAACAATGTGGCAGATGGGTAAATAGAACAAGGGTATGGTTCATAAAGAGGTAGCATACCTGAGGGTCGGCGGGAAGTGGCTTCGCTCATGGTCGTCTTCCTCTGCACGCACTACGGCAGCAAGCTTGGGGATGGAGTCCATCCCGTGCGGGCGCTAGGTCTGAGAGGACGGCCTTGTCATCAGTTCGTGACCTCGCTCGCTGACGACGAGTGCATCAACGCTGCACGTGCTTTTCTTCCCCGACGGATCTGTGACCACCGGTGAGGAGGGAGAGAGAGGCCGTCTTTTTTAGATCTGGACAGAGGGTGATAGTGTGAGAAGCAAGTGGGCAGCCCTTAGCAAGAAAGCTCTGAAGCTCCAGCCTATATATTTTTTTATACTACTAGTACTAGAGGTGGAGTAGTGGTTGAGTAGTTTTAATTTTTCTACAAACATTACCAGTTAGTCGTGCTTTAAAACTGAACGACACGCCATTAAAAGAATAAAGGTCGATAACTAATGCGGCACCTCGGGCCACGCGGCTAGATCGCATTTTGCACGAGAAATTACACACGATGTTTCGTTGACATGTGGCCCCGTTCCAAGATGTCAGTGAGACAATGGCGAGTCCTTTTGTACAATTTTGGAAAGGACGTGTAGGCCGGGGTGCCTCTTCGTGTACCGTGGCAAACTGGCAACCGTCCACCGACTCTTCGCCTTTCCCTCTCGATTTGGAACTGCTGTCGCACGCTCTTCCTCCCTCCTCCATTTGCCTTCACCCTTCCTTCTGCCATTGTTCGATCGTCTTCCCCATGGAGGGAACAAGCCGGAAACGACCCCGTTATTCTTGCCCCGATATGAAAGATGACGTGGTGGGGGAACTCATTGATCGGTGCGACGTCATCACCTCGGATAGCATGGAAGGTTCATTCAAGACCATTCTCGACTCAACTAATAACATCATTACAAGGAACCCAAGGGTCCAGGAGCGGTTTGATCTCCCTTATCTTCTTCGCTATAAGCCTGTTCGCATGGGCGTGGACAACGGAGGCCTCGCCTTGTGCAAGTTGATGCCGCTTGATAACGATACGTGTGATGTCAAGATTTCATCACTTCAAGGAAAGGCCCGGGCTAGCGCAAATGGAGATTGGGTTGTTTATATTGGGTACAATTGCAAGTGGAAACTTGTGAATGTGTACACTCATCAGCGGATTCCACTTCCAAAAATCTCCGAGTGCCCTGAGGTTGAGCACAAAGATGATCTGCGTATGTTCAAATACGATCATGGTGACTGTCGTCTACGGAAGATAGCAATTTGTCGAGTTCCCAACTGCTCTTGGAATTACAAGAAATATCAAGTTGTTGCTATCTTCGACAAGCTTGTTGCCGTCCTTACTGATTCCACGGTTCGTCCATGGATATTGCTAAAAAAATCAGTTTATGTACACGGATGAGTACTGTGATGGAATTGAATACGAGGATCTAGTGTTTGCTGCCACCAGTCGTGGCACTGTTTTGCATGGGATCCTCGTAGTTTCGGTACGTTTGTCTTCCACCATAATTATAATTGTTTCAGCCACATGGATGCGGGTTAGCAGGTTTCCCTTTACTAATTAACCTTGTTGTGTTTCCATGGTCCTGTGAACATTCCACCACCTATACTTGAAAAAATTTATAACCAAGGGGGAGATGACGATGGTGATGATAACGAGCATGAGGACGAGCAGAACTTATACACTCAGTGGCGCCTGGTAACTAATTCCGATGGATCACCTCTTCTTGTTTGTATACAGTGCACTGTGATTGTTAGTACTGAGGTAGCAGGTGTTGTCTCCCATGGCCGCCCTCTCCGGACCTATTCCAGCACCCGTTGCAGGGTATTTGGGGTGGATACTAGCGTGCTAGCACCAACACCTCATCCCTGGTACAGTATTGATAGTCTTGGAGAAAACTCGCTCTTCCTTGGACAAAACTATCCAATGATGGTGAAAGGCAATCCAGCTGCTGTTGACACAACGTTATTACCATTTATGAGAAGCAATTGTATCTATACCTCGGACATTGCGGTGGTTCCCTACCCTGGTCCTGATATATGCCACTTCAGCCTGGATGATCAGTCATGCCTTGCTCTCGACATTGACAATAGCTGGCCCTTCCCAGAGCACCCATGGTTCAAAGCAAGCATTTCCAACGCCGAGGATTGGTTGAGTTGAAGTTCATTTCATTACTTGTTATTTGTTGTGTGATGAAAAATTCAGCATTTACTAGAATGTTTTGTTCGAAATAATCTATAAGCCAACATGTATCCTCGTTGTCGTTGTGTGTTGATGACTTGTTGTATGTAATGAATGGTACATTTGCAAATGCATGTCATAGACTCAATTTATGAATGGTTTTCGAGTCACTTCTTGGAGTGTGAGTACCGTAGTAGTATAGCCAGCATCCGATTAGTATATGAAGTTGCCACATCACATAGAGCCAACCTAATATTGGAGTATGCTAGCCCTCCACCGGCGCGCCGCTTCAAATGGCAGAGGAAGTGAGAGGCTGCGTCACCTTGTGTCCAGATCTCAGATGCCACGTGTACCAGATGAATGACTCCAAGTTCGACCACCGTGATGCTAGGTGTGGGCCGAGGAACACTATTGGAGAGACCCCCTTCATAATTTTCCTACATTGGTCATTTGATTCATAGGATAGAATGCTATAGGATTTTTTTTCCTATGTAATCATGTTTTAATTGGCAATCTAGCATCCACTCCAACTTTTGTTTCACTTTCTTTGTCCTACGAAGAGAGTACTTTCTCTAAATGATGTGCCGCTGCAAGAGCCACCTATATCAATTAACCATGCTCTAAAAAGGTGGACCAGCTTTGGCTATAGTAGCATTGTACTAGGTTAGTAGGTGACCTTGTGCTTGGCTCTTCTCCTCTTCCGGAAGTTGAACAATAATGATGGTACTACAGTAGTATTTCTGGCAATCTGACACTAAATGAACTGCTGCACCTCCACCACTTGTAAGCAAAAGTTTCTCCTCGTGCTGTGAGCCACCGCGCATGCGTTGGCGAGGGAGAAGGCATAGTAAGCAAGCTTCTTGTCTCTCTCCGAGTTGACAGGACACATCAAAGTTATTTATTAGTACTCTCTTCAAAAAGGGACGACCATGTCCATGGCTACCATCCCGTGCTGTGTCATTGAGTACGTGCACTATTCACGTGCCATCGAGGAGAAAAAATATTGCGTAGTAGTACTAGGTGCCAACGAAGTGCATGACTCACTTACGCACTGCATATCTCCATTTTCTTGCATGACACGCCACCTTGATGCTAGATGTCCCACGTGTCATGGAGGCATATAGTATGATTTGTAAAATGGAGGCATATAGATGTCCCGCGTGCCGGCAAAAGGATGAACAAAGCTCATGTCTTAGACGAAAGAGTGGAAGAACATAGATTCCCAACGACCGAGAAGGAGCAACAAACCTCGGGGTGGAGCGTCTGCACTCATAATATTTTATATTATTCAGCGATGTAAAATCAACCAAATCTCTCCATGTTCCTATACCATTCTATATTATGAGAATAACTTTGAACGTAAGCCATTGATTCAATCTATCCAATGGTCATAATTGGAAAATCCAAACAAAACCAAGCATTGGATCAACTCTTTTTTCGAGATCAACTCTTTTAGCACTTAGATTGTTGCCGCCTGCCCACCTAGCCCACCTATATATCCGCTTATGTGTGATGACCACAGGAGCTATCCACTCAGATTGTATGTACAAAAATAAAGGTCGATAACTAATGCGACACCTCGGCCCACGCGGCCAGATCACATTTTGCACGAGAAATTACACACCATGTTTCGTTGACATGTGGTCCCATTCCAGCATGTCAGTGAGACGACGGCGAGTCCTTTTGTACAATTTTCGAAAGGACGTGTAGGCCAGGGCGCCTCTTCGTGTACCATGGCAAACTGGCAACCGTTCACCGACTCTTCGCCTTTCCCTCTCAATTTGGAACTTCTGTCGCACGCTCTTCCTCCCTCCTCCATTTTCCTTCACCCTTCCTTCTGCCATTGTTCCATCGTCTTCTCCATGGAGGGAACAAGCCGGAAATGACCCCGTTATTCTTGCCCCGATCTGAAAGATGACGTGGTGGGGGAACTCATTGATCAGTGTGACATCATCACCTCGGTTAGCATGGCAGGTTCGTTCAAGACCATTCTCGACTCAACTAATAACATCATTACAAGGGACCCAAGGGTCTAGGAGCGCTTTGATCTCCCTTATCTTCTTCACTATAAGCCTGTTCACATGGGCGCGGATGACGGAGGCCTCGCGTTGTGCAAGTTGATGTCGCTTGATAACGATACGTGTGACGTCAAGATGCCATCACTTCAGCATAAGGCCTGGGCTGGCGCAAATGGAGATTGGGTTGTTTATATTGGGTACAATTGCGAGTGGGAACTTGTGAATGTGTACACTCGTCAACGGATTCCACTTCCAAAAATCTCTGAGTGCCCTGAGGTTGAGCACACAGATGATCTACGTACGTTCAAATACGATCATGGTGACTGTCGTCTACGAAACATAGCAATTTGTCGAGTTCCCAACAGCTCTTGGAATTACAAGAACTATCAAATTGTTGCTATCTTCGACAAGCTTGTTGCCGTCCTTCGTGGTTCGACTGGATGGATATTGCTCAACAATCAATTTCTATACACGGATGTGTACTATGATGCAATTCAATACGAGGGTCTTGTGTTTGCTGCCACCACTCGTGGCACTGTTTTCGCATGGGATCCTCATAGTTTCGGTACGTTTGTCTTCCATCGTAATTATAATTGTTTCATCCACATGCATGCGAGTTAGCAAGTTTCCCTTCTCTACTAATTAACCTTCTTCTTGTGTTTCCAAGGTCCTGTGAACATTCCACCACCTATACTTGAAAAATTTTATAACCAAGGGGGAGATGACGATGGTGATGATCACGAGCATGAGGACGAGAAGGGCCCATATGCTCTCTGGCGGCTGGCAACTAATTCCGATGGATCACCCCTTCTTGTCTATATACAGCCCATTGCTGATGTTACTACTGAGGGAGCAGGTGTTGTCTCCCATGGCCGCACTCTCCGGACCTATTCCAACACCCGTTGCATGGTATTCGGGGTGTATACTAGTGTGCTAGCGCCAACACCTTCTCCCTGGTACAATATTGATAGTCTTGGAGAAAACTTGCTCTTCCTTGGATAAAACTATCCAATGATGTTGAAAGGCGATCCAACTGCTGTTGACACAACGTTACTACCATTTATGAGAAGCAGTTGTATCTATACGTCGAACATTGCGGTCGTTCCCTACCCTGGTCCTGATATAGTAGGCCGCTTCAGCCTGGATGATCAGTCCTGCGTTGGTCTCGAGATTGAAAGTAGCTGGCTCTTCCCAGAGAATCGCTTTTGGTTCAAAGCAAGCGTTTCCAATGCCGAGGATTGGTTGAGTTGAAGTTCATTTCATTGCTTGTTATTTGTTGTGTGATGAAAACTTTAGTATTATAATGTATCCTCGTTGTCGTTGTGGGTTGATGACCTGTTGTATGTAATAAAATGATATGCCTGTGATAAACTTACTCAATTTATGAATGGCTTTCGAGTCGCTTCTCTGAGTGGGTGTTGCGACGAGGCAAAAAATATTTTCCGAATACATAATTGTACGTGCATTGCAACAGGTTATCGGATGAGGCCAATCAACAATAGTACACTATTTGTACTAGCTTCACATGCTGCACTATCTCTACATCTACGTACATAATACAACAAGTTTTAAACTTGAGACCAGCCAATCATCCTCACAAAGAACACTTTTTAACCTAGCACAAACTCCAGGAAATTTGGCAACAATGTGAGGTGGGCCATATGTTAATGTGTTCGCTGTACGTAACCACCACCTCGAATCCTTGATACTACTACTATAAGTACAGTAGTAGGAGTAGTAGGGTGGCATGGGCCAGAACAAGCATTCACGTCTAGGAGTACGACACACGCCACTAGCATGACTTCCATCTGACACCATATTTCTTGGAGTCCGTGCTACATCAATGTCTTCAACCTCGTCGTTTCTATAACTCAGCCATCATGCGGCGGGCGAGGTGGGGGGGTTTGCCGATAGTCGGTTTCCTCAACTGCGGTCCCACTTGTAAGGCCAACTCCAACGCATGACCCCAAACGGACCTCCATTTTGCCCGGATTCTGTCCGTTTGGGTAGGGCAATGGGGTCGTGTCCATGCCATTTCTCGGATGCGGTGGTCATGCGCCGAACGCGCGGACGCATCCCGGCAGCGTACATTTTTCTTTGCAAACACATACCTTTTTTTCATCATTGATTTTTTGGTACATGGAAATACATCACCAAAATTTTGACTAGAAAAGCAAGACCAAAGAAAACCAGAAACACAAGAATACATTTTAGAAGATATACAACTTCCATAACTACTCATGTAAGTTGGATTAGTGCCATCTCGATGCATTCATTGTTGATCTACGGAGGCTCGATCTTGCGTGCTTCTTTCTTCTTCGAGTGTAAAGAAGTAGACGTGTCTAGCCTCTATTCTACCAACAAGTGCACTAGTCTCATCTCTAGCCTCTATGCTAGCTAAAAGTGCTAGAACATCTACTAAATTGCGCTCTATCAATATATCGTTGTACCCTTCTTCCCAATACGAAAACTTGCATCCATTCTACACAATAAAATTTTAAGTTAGCACAACTAGTCTAATCCGACAGCACAACCGTAGATTTGATCGAGTTCTTCCTCCTTTTGCCGACACGTGGGACATCCAGCATCCAGGTCGTGTCATGCAAGAAAATAAAGTGGTAGTTGAAGCCACGTGATGTGTCTTGTTTTAAACTGTAAATAGAATCTTACTACTCTTGAGTAACTCCAAAAGCGGCCACCGAAGATCTTTATTGGATTTGTTTTTCATGACCAGCACGTCCAGGTGAAAGATGTGCAGGTTCAGTGGGTCCTCTTGCGTTTTCACTGACATGTGGGACTGCATATGAGCAAACAGACGATGGGCACTGCGCGTCTGCTGGCTGGCTGAGAAGAGAGATAAAGGAGGGCTGAGCATGGAGCCAGGAAATTTGTTCTCCGTAACGAGCACCTCGATATAGTGGGGTGGCATGGGCCATAACTAGCATTCATGTCTAGCAGTACGGCACATGCCACCCACACGAGTCCCATCCGACATCAATTTTCTTGGAGTCCGTGCTACAACCATCTCTTCTCCCTCCTGTTTTCTTAGCCATCGCGCGGTGGGCGGGGTGGGGTTTGCCGATAGTCGGTTTTCTCAACTGTGGTCCCACTTGTAAGTGAAAATGCAACACAGCACGCATTCCCCCTTGAGCGGCGTGCCGAACCAACCGTGTGGGGGTGCGACGCGAACACGGCCCGCTTTTCCTTTTGAACTTGTAACTTGTAAAATTTGGTTCTGCTCCATGGCGCGACCGATAGATAGAAATAACGATTTTCCCTAGAGTAATGAGAAGTTTGGTTCTGGCACGGTTCATGCATGGAGTACGTATGAAAATTATGAAGTCGATGCGAAAGGTAAGATAATTACTATATACTACTACATGGATTTGACGGAAAGATAAAGGTACATACGGATCCATCAACAACATCCTCACACGCTAGTGCACTGGGTCACCAACCGACGTGTGAGGAGCAGTGGCGTTGGCAGCAAGCTCAACGTGCTTCTGAACAATGCCGTCCAAGGTTGCCCTGCGGTCCAAGAAGGCCAGCGTCCTATCGTCCTCCTCTTGCATGTAGTAGTCCTTGTGGACGATTTGCACGTAGATGTGGGTGATTATGTCAATGGTGTCTTGCTGCGCTAGGGGCTGCGCGACAAGCGCGACCTCGAGGTGGACATTCTCCGGCGCGACAACGGGCAATCGCAGGGCCACCAGTGCGTCGAAGAGGTTGTCGCCATAGAGGCCGTTGAGGGTGGCAGGCATCCCAGAGCCTGGTCCTCCGCGAGCTTCTTGACGGCGGTGAACTTGTCGAGGAAGCCGACGAGGACCTCGTCGAACAAGGAGACGAACCTGTCGTCCAAGCGGCCCCTCGCTTTGGCGGCCGCAAGCACTACCTAGAGACGTTCCTCGGTGCCGGGCCGCTGGCCGGCGTCGTGGACCATCTGGCACAGCCAGCTGATTCTCGCACTCATCGCCTCCATGGGTCTAGCTTCTAGTCAACTGATCTTGCGATTGGAGTGGTCACTCTTTCCCTTGCGTGCGTAGGTGCGTAGGATTTCGTAGATTGGACTGGCGGGAGCCTTTATATGAGAAGTGCAGACTATGTTGAATTCACGTGCGTGTTGGCCATCTACTCCTCGCCCCTCTACTGCACCTGCCTTTGGCTGTATGACAGCTTGGCCATCCACCCATTGGGCCCATGTGTCATACACCCAAAGGCAGGTGCAGTAAGTCATTGAAGCTGCGTCCCCCTCCGTGCCGGTGCAGTATAGTCATCTCACCAAACCTCTAGTTGGGGCCAAACAAGAGAACTTTGATGTTTACGGGTTTATTGGTCCCCTTTGCATTTTGCGCCAAGTTTTGACCTTTGATTTAACTAATAAAATGTGAATGGATGTAACAAAAAATGTTGTGTAAGTTACCTTACGAAAACCAAATAATCCCCAAACACTTAGGCATGGTACATTAACTCCCTCCTTATTTCTTATTTCGTGACATATCAACCAATGACAGATGTGGGCCGTGCATGCTTTCGATGACTTGAGACTACCAAACATCACACGCGGTGGTTAGTTCATTGCATGTAATCCTATTAAGTAGAAAAAAGACATTAAGTTATCTCGCCGATAGGAATAAAACAATACACCATGTATTTATTTACAGAGGGAGTAGTACATTTTTTGTGACATACATTACTAGATATTGCTAGTCAAATACTAAATCCAGATGGACGTGGTAGTACTACTAAATCCAGACGGTGGTGCTAGTACTAGTAGTAGTACTACCAATGTAGTAGCAATGTACTACTCGTTGGTCAAATTATTACGTGCTGCTCCTCACAGTGAAGTGACAAGACCCTACGTCGGAGATGACACCTGAGTATAGGTGTAAGTGCATCTAGTGCCACCCCTAGTTGGTTTTGGAGTATTGACGACAAACCTAGTTGAGGGACTAATGTGTTTGTGAGAGTTGCAGGAAAACACAGGTAGAAGTCCCTCATTGATTCGGTTTTACTACCAGAGATGACCCCCAAAAATGTACGAAGACATTGAAGACAATGGTGGTTTATGAAGATATTCATATTGAAGACAATGACATGAGAAGACTCCCTATGAAGCTTTTGAAACTCGAAGACCTAGATCCTTCGTAGTTTTATTTCATTCATGTTGTGTCATAGGAACCACCGTACTGTTAAGTGGGGTCGAAGAGAACCAGTCAGAATGACTGAAGTGATGCCTAATTCAAATCCTATGTCTTCGAGCGAAGCCTATGAGAGAAAATCTTGTCCAGAGTCAGACAAGTCAGCTTTACTTGTAGCCCAAGTAAAGGTTGCCGTGTGAGTTCGAAATCCGACCGTTGGTACACGTGTCAGTTCCTTAGTGACCCAGGGTCATTTCGGACAGATCAGGTCGGGTTGCCAAGTGGCTATAAATAGTCCACCCCCCACAACCTTAAATGGTTGGCTGCTCAGATTTCAGTGCACGGCTTTTGTCGTTTGAGAGCAACCCACCTCGAAGCCTTTGAAAGAAAAATTCCTAGTGAGGAGAAAAGCCCTAACCACCCAGAGCCAGAGTAAATTGGGCATCACTTAAGTCTTCGTGTCTGTGTGATCTGAAGACTTATTACACTTGAGGACTGTGCATCCTCCAGACGGTTAGGCGTCGCGTTCAGAGCATCCAAGAGAAATTGTGGATTGCCAGTGAACGAAGTCTGTGAAGGTTTGGGAGTCTACCTTGAAGACTTACCTGAGTGATTGGGCGAGGTCTGTGTGACCTTAGCTCAAGGAGAAAACGGTGAGGACTGGGTGTCTTGGACTAAGTGTCCTTGACTGGGTGTCCGGGACTGTGTGTCCTTTGGTTTAAATACCTAGCCGCTCCAACCAGACGTACAGTTGTCACAGCAACTGGAACTGGTCCAACAAATCATTGTCTTCAACGTGTCACTGGTTTCATCTTCACTTCCCTTCAACTTACTGTTATTCATTGTGAAGCCATTGCATGCTTGCTCTATCTTTTGTCTTCACAACATAACTGTATGATTTGATTGGCTTCATAACTTCTTCCTACCTGATCCTTATTACACTGAAGCTTGTGTCACTATGCTTTCACTTTTTGAATACTTGACCATGGCTTGCCTAGTTGTAATCTAACTTCCGCTGCATAGTAATAGGCATTATCTTCACTGTTTTGTCTTCATAACTCTCACGTTTTTGAAGACTCATAAAAATCGCCTATTCCACCCCCCCTCTAGTCGATATAAGCACTTTCAATTGGTATCAGAGTGAGGTGCTCCTTGTTCTGTGTGATTCGGTTTAACCACCTGGAAGTTTTAGCTATGTCGACTGCAGGATAATCAAAGTCTCCGCTGCTTGCCCCGTCTTCGATGAACTGAATATCCCTACTGAAGAATAAGATGCGGCATGCATCTGAAGGCCATTGACATCGACCTATGGTATGTCGTCGAGAACGGCGTTCCCAAGGCTGGAGAAGGTGTCACTGCTGCTTATGTCAAGAAGTCGCTCAACTGGACTCCACTGCCAAGAATATCATCTGTGGTCATCTGACCAAAGGACAGTATGGCCGTGTGGAGTGCCTTGAAGACATCCAAGCTGGTCTGGGACTGGCTCTCCAAGGTCAATGAAGGCGTATCAACCCAGAGAGATCAAAGAATCAGTGTTCTTCGCAACCTCTTCAACCGCTTCAAGCGAAATGACAATGAGAATGTCCAGCACACATTTGACCGACTCACTGACATCACAAATGAGCTTCAAGCCCTCGGCGCCACTGAGATCACCAAACATGAAATCGTCAAGACGCTGCTGAGATCACTTGATAGTTCGTTTGACATCCTAGCCCTGATGATTCAAGAACGTCCTGATTTCAAGACACTCGATCCATCTGACATACTTGAGAGGCTCAACACACATGAGTTTCAGCTTTCTGAGAAAAGAGATATCTACGGTCCAAACTATGGGCGAACTCGTGCCTTGAAGGCAAAAGCTGTTTCCTCATCTGAAGAAGAATCTGACAGCAGTTCTGATGATCCTGAAGACATTGGAAGGGAACTTGCAATGCTAGTGAAGAAGTTCCAAAATTTCACCAAGAAGAAAGGCTTCAGAAAGTCTTCACGATCAAGCTCAAGGAATGATGAAGCTTCTGCTCATGACTACAAGAAGAAAACATGTCACAAGTGCAAGAAAACTGGACACTTCATCTCTGAGTGTCCACAGTGGGACAATGAGAACAGAAGGAAGAAGACGAGCAAGGAATATGATTCTGACAACAAAAAGAAGAAGAAATACTCAAAGTCTTCTTCCAAGTCTTCCTCAAAGTCTTCATCACACAAGAAGAGCTCATCTGGCAAGGCACGTGCGTTTGTTGGCAAGGAAATGGATTCAGAGGAGGAGTCTGCTTCTGAGGAGGCAGAGGTGGAGTCTGAGGAGGAGTCTGATTCTGGCATTGCGAGTCTAGCTACAGCATATGTCGCCAAGTCCATCTTCAACATTGAAGACAATGGCTTCATCACCGACACCGATGCAAATGACAAGAACGACTCCACTCCTACCTACTGCTTCATGGCACGCGGTGCCAAGGTAAACACACGCACAACTCGCTATGAAACATCTAGTGACGATGACTCTGAATGTGATTCAAAACCTAGCTACAAAACACTTGCTAAAATTGCAACTGAACAACAGAAAGCTATGGAACATATTCAAAAATTGTTAGACAGAAGCGATGATCTGTTGGGTGCTGAAATGACTCGATCTGAATCCTTAATTGAAGACATAAAAAACCTTCACGTTAAGTATCAGGAACTTGAAGATCGTCATGATACTCTCTCAACAACTCATGAAAAGCTTTCCTATGATTATCTTCAAAGGAAGCAAGAACTTGAGAAATTGAGGGCGGCTCATGAAGATCTTCAAAAGTAAAACGAGTCACTTCGCGCTGAACACATCAGTCCCGCTCAGGAAGGATTTGAACCACCATGTCTTAAATGCATTGAGCGTGATAATGCTGCTTCTGTTGCTGAATGTTCCACTGCTACTACTGTTTCAATATCCTCAACTGTTGATGTGGTAACTAACCCCTCTGCTGAGGATACCACTGCTATTGCTGATGAGAATGCTAGGTTGAAGACATTGCTTGAAACAGGGATGTACAAAAGTCTTCAAGGGCATCAGACATTATGTGATGTCCTCAAAAAGCAGATCCTGAATCGTAACCCTAGGAAAGAGGGTGTTGGATTTATGAGGAAAATCAATACAGATGGCTCTTACTGGAAACCTGAGCAGTACCCCAAAACTACATGGGTTGCTGCAAAGGAACTTTCAGCAGATCCATCCAATTTATCTGGCTTCACTTGTGCTAACCCTATTATCATTGATGAATCCTTTGATGCAAACTATAAACTGTTTAAGAATCAGAATGGTGAAGTGTTTGCCAGGTACATTGGTACTAACTGCAGGAATGGACCGCCTATGAAAAAGATCTGGGTTCCGAAAAAATGTCTGGAAAATCTTCCTGTGAATGTCTTCATGACACCTCACTTGAAGAAGACAAACCTCAGACCAGAGGCTTCATACGATCCAAAGGCTTCATATGAACAGAGGACTCACCTGAGTCGCACTAACGCTAATGTTTTGCAGGAAAACCTTACTCAGGCATACGAATATGAGAGCGGTTCTTCGAACCGTCATGTTCATATGACCAAAAATTATTCTGCTTATTCTTATGAGTATTATTGTCCACCTGCTAGACTGTTTGCTAAGGCTTCAAAGCCAAAATTCTCAGATGCTGCACTTAGACTTATTGCTTCTAAGCCACCCTTGAAGATGTGGGTGGTTAAGAAAGCTTGACTCTCTTTTGCAGGGAAAGATCTCCAGCAGAAAAACAAAATCTTCTGATGCTATTGCTGGGGACCTTAAAAAATCTTGTAGGGCGCAAGATAAAATGTCCAAATGGCATCATTATGTACTTCGTTCCTGAATCGCATGCTACTCTCCCTATTAATCCTAATCTGGATTTAAGTTTTCATAATCCACTGGTTTGTCAAATGTTTATGCTTCACAATACCCTTCCTGAAGCCTATCCCCCTAACTGCACTGTAGGGTACGACACCAGTGACTTCAAAGTCTTCAGAATGGATTATTGACAGTGGGTGTACAAATCACATGACTGGCAAAAGAAGCCTTCTCATGGGCTCAACTTTACGTCCATCCGACAAGAGCCACATTACTTTCGCTGACACTGGTAAAAGTAAGGTATTGGGTCTAGGTAGAGTTGCAATCTCAAAGGATCAACACATGGATAAAGTCATGCTTGTTGAATCCCTTGGCTTCAACTTAATGTCTGTCTCAATGCTTTGCGATTTGAATATGATTGTAATGTTTGGCAAATATCGTTGCCTGGTGCTAATGGAATCTGACAAATCTCTAGTGTTTGAAGGGTATCGAAAGGGTGATTTGTACGTGGTAGATTTCTCAGCAGGACCACAACTTGCAGTATGTCTCCTTGCAAAAGCTTCAGAATGCTGGCTTTGGCATCGAAGGCTTGGGCATGCTGGCATGAGGAACCTCCACACCCTTGCAAAGAAGAAGCATGTCATAGGCATCGAAGGCATCAAGTTCAAGAAAGATCATTTATGCGGTGCCTGTGAAGCAGGGAAGATGACAAGGGCAAAACATCCTTCGAAGACAATCATGACTACTACACAACCCTTCGAACTGCTTCACATGGATCTTTTCGATCCCACTCACTACTCAACTTTTACTACTTCTGCATGCCTCTATGGCTTCGTAATTGTTGATGATTATTCTAGATATACTTGGGTGCACATAATCCTTTACAAGACTGAAGTGCAGGATGTCTTCAGACGCTTCGCAAATCGAGCTATGAACAATTTTGGCGCCAAGATAAAGCACATCAGAAGTGACAATGGCACTGAATTCAAGAACACTGGCCTTGATACATATCTGGATACCTTGGGGATCACGCATGAATTCTCAGCTCCATACACGCCACAGCAGAATGGCGTCGTCGAACGCAAGAATAGAACACTCATTGAGATGGCCAGAACAATGCTAGATGAATACAAGACTCCAAGAAAATTCTGGACTAAAGCCATTGATACTGCATGCCATACAGTCAATCGTGTTTATCTTCACAAACTTCTGAACAAGACATCTTATGAACTCCTAACTGGCAAGAAGCCAAATGTCAGTTACTTCAGAGTATTTGGCGCAAAATGCTGGATCAAGGACCCACACCACACCTCAAAGTTTGCACCAAAAGCACATGAAGGCTTCATGCTTGGATATGGAAAGGATTCACACTCCTACAGAGTCTTCAATCTCTTCCATTACAAAGTGGTTGAAACAGTGGATGTGCGGTTTGATGAAACCAATGGATCACAAAGAGAACAATTGCCAAATGTACTAGATGAAGTTCCAGCAAATGAATCAATCAAGCTTATGGGAACTGGAGAAATTATACCTTCTGAAGCTCAACCTGAAGAAGAACTTATCATCTCAGCACCTGATCCACATGAAGACAATGCTCAGCCTGAAGATATACCTTCAAATGACCACATAGATCAGCAAGAGCAAAGTCTTCGCCCCACACACCCTCGTGTTGCAAATGAAGTACAAATTGACAAAATACTGGACAGCATCAATGCACCTGGTCCACTCACTCGTTCAAGGGCAACTCAGCTAACAAACTTCTGTGGGCATTTCGCATTCGTCTCAATATCAGAACCCAAGAAAGTTGGAGAAGCTTTCATGGAACCTGAATGGATTCAAGCTATGCAAGAAGAGCTTCACCAGTTTGAGCTAAATAATGTATGGGAACTGGTTAAGCGTCCTGATCCACGGAAGCACAACATAATAGGCACCAAATGGATATACCGCAACAAGCAAGATGAGCATGGTCAAGTTGTCAGAAACAAAGCTCGTCTAGTTGCTCAAGGATATACTCAAGTGGAGGGCATTGACTTCGATGAAACATTTGCTCCTGTGGCTAGGCTTGAAGCCATACGCATACTGCTGGCCTATGCAAATCATCATAACATACTTCTATATCAAATGGATGTGAAAAGTGCCTTTCTCAATGGCAAGATTGAAGAAGAAGTGTATGTTGCACAACCACCTGGCTTTGAAAATCCAAAACATCCTGATATGGTATACAAGCTCAACAAGGCACTGTATGGCCTCAAACAAGCCCCCAGGGCCTGGTATGATACACTCAAATACTTTCTGAAGAGCAAAGGCTTCATACCTGGTTCCCTGGATCCCACTCTTTTCACGAAGACATATGATGGTGAACTGTTTGTGTGCCAAATATATGTGGATGACATTATCTTCGGCTGCACCAATCAGAAGTATAGTGAAGAGTTTGGATATATGATGCAAGAGCAATATCAGATGTCCATGATGGGTGAGCTGAAGTTCTTCCTCGGTCTTCAAATACGGCAACAACGCAACGGCATCTTCATATCACAAGAGAAATATCTTAAAGAGTGCCTGAAGAAGTTCGGTATGCAAGACTGCAAAGGCTTCACAACACCAATGCCAGCCAAGCATCATTTGGGTCCCGACGACAATGGTAAAGAGTTTGATCAAAAGGTATACCGCTCCATGATTGGGTCTTTGCTTTATTTATGTGCATCTAGGCCAGATATCATGCTTAGTGTTTGCATGTGTGCTCGATTTCAAGCGGCACCAAAGGAGTCGCATCACTTAGCTGTGAAGCGAATTCTTCGATATTTGGCTCACACCCCAACTCTAGGATTATGGTATCCAAAGGGCTCGGAGTTTGATTTGGTTGGATTTTCGGATGCTGATTATGCTGGTGACAAAGTTGATCGCAAATCTACATCAGGCACATGTCATTTTCTGGGACGATCACTTGTATGTTGGTCTTCAAAGAAGCAGAACTGTGTATCTCTCTCCACTGCTGAATCTGAATACATTGCTGCTGGATCTTGCTGCGCTCAGCTTCTGTGGATGAAGCAAACACTCAAGGATTATGGTATTCATCTGAAGCAAGTGCCACTTTACTGCGACAACGAAAGCGCCATCAAGATTGCCAACAACCCAGTTCAGCACTCGAAGACAAAGCACATTGAAATTCGTCATCACTTTCTCAGAGATCATGTTGTGAAGGAAGACATTGATATCATACACGTCAATAGTGAAGAGCAATTGGCAGATATCTTCACCAAGCCCTTGGATGAGAAGAGATTTTGCAAGTTACGGTGTGAGCTAAATATCTTGGAATCCTCAAATGTCCTGTGATCAGGCACACATCCTAACACTTATGCATATTGATGACTTAGATGTGCAACACACGAAGTAGCGTATATCTTCAATCAATGAAGACATACATTCTAAGTGTGAATACATTAATGTGGAATATGACTTCGGAGCGCCACGATAATTGTGCGCCGTGTCTGGGTCTAATACTTCCTATACGGTGGGTAACGCCACCACCAAACGTTCTATTTTGAAGTATTTCACTCATGGCATTACCTCGCAATGTCTTCACATTTGGTTTGGCTTCATTCTCAATATGTCTTCATGATTATCTTCACCACGATGATTATATGGATACATATGTACTGATGTTCTGTCCTCTATAGCATTCACTTATAGCTATGTTCTTGGTTGAATCTTTTTAACTAAGTGAATGTGATCGGACCCTAACCTCTCTATGCTTTCTATCTCAAACTCTATCTCTCCAAGTCCTATGCATTCTGTTGAAACTGTCGAATGTCTTCACTGTGTCCTTGTCAGCCGAAGACATTGAGACAACCATAAAAGTCCGTTTTTAATGCTCATTCCTCCACATAAGATCCGGAGAAGCAGGAACGACCGCCCGACAATTTAGGCGTGCGTGGGACGTGGAACAAATCCCAACCTTCCTCTAACTGGCCACGCGTGCCCCAAATGTGAACCGCCAGGGGCACCTGGGTAATAGCACAGTGCCGCCTCTGAGTCTATAAATTCACCCTTACCGCGGTCATTATCTCCTTCCTCCACCCTCGCACGAACCCTAGCGCCACCGCTAGCACTCGACGACGCCGGCGACGAAGCGCTTCACTGCCGCAACCTCTCCGACGCCGTTTTCACGCCGACAGCGGACATCGCTCTCTCCGCCGTCGCCGTAGGTGTCTTCCGTCGCCAAGTTAGGGCACGGAGGATCGAACTGCTCGGCCTCAACTCTCACTTCGTCTAGCAGTTCCAAGTGTGGTAAATAAAACCTCTTTTTACAGCTTCTTTTGATCCTGCAGTTCAGTCACGTTCAGCCATAAGAAGTTTCTCTTCACACCAGTTAAATCTCTCGCTGCATCTCATAACATGCCTAGTATATTCACTTGTGCTTCATAAAGTAGTTAGATTCCTCACTTGTACTGATCTATGGGTTCGTACAAATCTGGAACCAACTTCTTATCTACAAGTGAATGTCTTCGCATAATGAGGTCAATGTCTTCTAAACCGATTTATCTTCAAAATCTTCTGAGAATGCATATGACCTCTTCCCCTTCCCTCGCACCTTAATGCTGTCACAGGTACATGTCCGTGGGAGAATCGTTTGGTTCTCATAGTCTGCATTCATTTGCAGAGTACTTGCAGCATCACATCAACTCGCCTGAAGCCAGTTCTTGCAAAAGGAAGCCTCTGAAGCCTTTGAACATCTTGAAGCCTTCCAAGTTATTCATGGCTTCAGAAACAGCAGCAAGGAAGGGAGGCAGACAGCGACGTGGTGAAACTTCCAAAGATCTGCCTGATGAATTGGCAGAGACGTACAAAACTGATCCTGAAGAAAGCTATGGTCAGCGCAAGACACGAATCCAATGGATTCGAAGATATTGGGCAGAGCAATGGTTCCACTACCGCTTCGTCACTCAGGAATATGCGGAGAAGTGCGCCATTAAGAGACCGTGGGGAGATGTATTATACAAAAATCTCGTACCTAGGTCCAGAGACGAAGCCATTGCTCAAGGCTTCTACCCATGCATGGTGAGAGGACCACAGCCAGCTGAGGCACATCCGTCATCACTTCTCTGGTGCCGCGATGATAATCTCTTCAAGCGCAACTTTCAGTTTGCACAACAGTCAGCGAAGATAAACAAGAAGAAATTTGGGCTTGACTTCAACCCTGGTCCCTCCTCACCAAGGGCAGATGGCACACGCAACGCCGATCCCAATATCATCGGGCCGTATGCCAATCTTGCAGGCCTCATCACTCGCATCCTAGTCCAAGGGACTGCTGTGAATGACCCTCCAGCAGATACTGAGTCAGATGACGCCCCTGCTGCTCCGAAGCCAAAGCAGAAGAAGCCAAAAGCTCCAAAAGCTTCAAAGCCAGCCGCTTCTCCCAAGATAGCAAGAGTGAAGCCTTTAGCAACTGCACCTCCTGAAGCCAGTGTGAAGTCAGAAGGCTTATCACGAGTGTCCAAGCCCCAAGAAGCCAAGAAGCCTCAGCCACTCACAGGCAAAGAGCTCACAGCTGCTGACATTCTGTGCTGCGAAGCCATTGATCTCTCAAGCGATGAAGATCTTGGAGATGATGCTCTTGAGCAGCTCATCAAGAGCAAGGAGGAGGCTGAAATCTTCAACAATCTGCCTCTGTTTGATGTCACCATCATCCACAACTTCATCGATGAATGGTTTGACACACCAGACATAAGCTTCAATGATCTGCAGCTACCCATAGGCCTCAACGTTGCCTTTCAAGGTGCAATCGCTTCAGAACTTGCAATAGCCCAGCGAATTGTAGAACTGAAGCAGAAAATTGATTATGAAAAGGCTCAGTTCAAGAAGCACGTGGCCAAGCTCAGTGTGCAAGAAGTGAAAAACTTCAAGATCATGTTGCACGAGCTGAAAGAAAACTTTCTGAAGACGCGTGCCGAAGCTCAAGGCTCGCGGGAACGCATGAAGACTTTGGCCGATCGCTGCGTGCAAGCCTACAATGAGGCAGAAAAGCGCAAGGCACTTGGGCGTCCCGGCATTGACCCCAGGATGGCCGTGAAGAAGAAAAAGAAGGCGACTGTGCCCGAACCTGAAGCGCCAAGGTCAGAAACTGCTCCGATTGTCTTCCCCGCTGCAACGACTGGCTCGAAGCCAAAGAGTCGATCAACCGCCTCACAGCACAAGAAGACACGGACTGCAGAGGCTGAAGCTAAGAAGAGAAAACATTCTGAAGCCTCTCCTTCTGAACCCATCATCAAGAAGCGCAAGACCAAGAAATCTCGGGCTGCTCCCACAGAGCCCCTGATAGTTGAACCCCTCTGCGTCCGCTATCCTGACGCAGATCGTCAGTTGACAGTGCATGAGCCTACTTACATTGAGGCTCCGCACGCCGAAGACATTCCAGCAGCCAACCCCAATGCTGATGAAGACATTGGTCCCCAAGACAATGTGCAAGGTGATGCAGCCCTTCCTCAGCTTGAGACAAGCGAACAGATCAGTATTGGTCGTCCATTGACGCCAATCACACAAAATGCGTCGTGGGCAGATCGCCCACAGGAGGAAGATGAGCCCCAACCCACTGCAACTCCACCAGCGCCTACACTCCATAGGCTTCGCAGAGGGCCAAGGGCTCAGGCTGCTGAAGACATTCCGGCTGAATCAGCTGAAGAGCAAGCAGAAACAGTTCTCAAGGAGAACGTGCCTGAAGCTGAAAATGTTGAGGCTGCCACAAACAACGCCGAAGCAAATGTGGAGCCCAACCCAACAATAGCTTCAGAAGACAATGAAGCTACTGCTCCTGAACATTCTGTGCCTGAGTCTGCTGCTGGACCACAATTCAACTATCATATTGCGCACAGGCCCCAGGTCCAGAAGCCGATCCCACGACTACCAAGGTTCCCAGGTCCTGCATCAGCTCCTGGTTCCTTCAACATCAACAGCTTCAGGGCAGATAACACGTTTTTTGACCGCTCTAAGAACCCTTATTCAAGGGAACGGATTGTATCAGATAGGTTCTGGAGCCATCAACAGCGCAGCTATTATTCATGCATCCTCTACAACCAAGGCCGCATCTTTCCTCACAAGCGCCTTGAGGTTGAAGCTGTTGCAGGTCTGCCTGGTCTGGAAGAAGCACTGGATTGCTTCAAGCAAGTGGGTTTGCTGCCATTTATCACTGACGAAGAGCACTGGAACGAAGAGCTTCTGCTCCAGTTCTATGCCACTTTGCATATCAAGGGCTATAACAGAGATCCGAAGACATGGATCCTGGAGTGGATGACAGGCAACATCCATCATGAAGCCAATACTTTCGATCTAATTGAGCTCACCGGCCTTCCCACTCCTGGTGAATTCCTTGAAGAAGGGTGCCAACTCCATGCTGAAGCAATTGAGAGCATATTTCAGCGTCCTGAGCCAGATATGAGTCAGATGCTCTCAATGATGAAGCCATTTCCTCCAAATGCACCCTATCCAACTAGGTTCTTCGTTGAAGACTTAGAGTACCTGCCCAGAACAATATACCACATCATAAGGCGGACTCTCTGGCCAGTCAAGGGACACTCTCGATATGCAACGATTGATGGTGCAATGAAGACTCTCATCTTCTGCATTCTTCACGGCAAATACTTCAATACACAGGATCTCTTCATCCGTCAATTTGCAGCATCTGCTTCAGAACTGTTTGGATTAAAGTTTTATGCTCCTTGGGTTATGA